>NC_089596.1:32302050-32602050 GCF_019320115.1 Miscanthus floridulus
TGTGAAACAGCTTTTCACACTCTCAGAACTCTGTTGACTACAGCGCCAGTGCTAGCACAACCAGACATTGAAAAGCCTTTTGATGTATTTTGTGATGCATCAGGAATAGGTTTGGGATGTGTACTTATGCAAGAAGGGAGAGTAATTGCATATGCCTCTCGGCAACTGAGAAAACATGAAGTCAACTACCCTACACATGATTTGGAACTTGCAGCCGTTGTCCATGCATTGAAGATATGGAGACATTACTTGTTGGGCAATGTATGTCATATCTATACTGACCATAAAAGCCTCAAGTATATCTTTACCCAGCCAGAACTGAACATGAGACAACACAGATGGTTGGAATTGATTAAGGACTATAATTTGGAAGTGCATTACCATCCGGGTAAAGCTAATGTAGTAGCCGATGCACTTAGTCGAAAGTCCCATTGCAACACAGTGGAAGCGCTATTGGAAGATGGATTCAACTTGCTACATCCTGCTGTGCTACACAATATCACAATCAGTTGTTCGCTTGAAGGCAAAATCATAGAGCTACAACAGACTGATGTAGGAATAAGTCACATAAAGAGAAAAATGCAAGAGCAAGAAACAAAACATTTTAGATTGGACGAAAGAGGTGTATTATGGTTTGAGGACCGACTAGTGGTGCCAAAAGACCGTGAGCTAAGGAATCAGATTTTAGAAGAAGCTCACTCGTCCAAATTGTCTATCCACCCGGGTAGTAGTAAGATGTATCAAGATTTGAAAACCCGTTTTTGGTGGACTAAGATGAAGAAAGAGATCGCAGCCTATGTTGCAAGGTGTGATAACTGCAGTAGAGTGAAAGCCGTCCATATGAAAACCGCTGGATTACTTCAGCCATTGCCTATTCCAGGATGGAAATGGGAGGAAATCAGTATGGACTTTATTACAGGCCTTCCAACAACACCACAAGGTCACGATTCAATCTAGGTCATTGTTGATCGTCTCACCAAGTCAGCACACTTCATCCCCGTGAACACGCGGTATATAGTTGGGAAATACGCAGAAATATATGTTGCCCAGATCGTGAGATTGCATGGAGTACCCAGGACCATAATCTCAGATAGAGGACCACAGTTCATAGCTCGTTTCTGGGAGCACCTACACCAAGCTTTGGGAACCAAGCTAATCAGGAGTTCAGCCTATCATCCGCAAACGTCAGGACAGACAGAGCGAGTAAACCAAATCCTAGAAGATTTACTTAGGGCTTGTGTTATATCTTCAAAAGGTTCATGGGAGAAATGGTTACCTTTAGCTGAATTCTCCTATAACAACAGTTATCAAGCGAGTATCAAAATGGCTCCATTTGAAGCCTTGTATGGCAGAAAGTGCAGAACTCCATTGAATTGGATTGAGCCCGGTGAAAGGAGATATTTTGGTATTGATTTTGTCAATGAAGCCGAAGAACAAGTACGTATCATCCAACAACACATGAAGGCAGCCCAATCAAGACAGAAGAGTTATGCCGATAGAAGAAGAAGACCACTAACTTTTGAAGTAGATGACTATGTGTACTTAAGAGTATCACCCATGAAAGGTGTGAAGAGATTTGGGATGAAAAAGAAGCTCTCACCAAGATATGTAGGGCCATACAAAATTTTGGAACGAAAAGGAAATGTTGCGTACAAGCTACAACTACCACCAGAGATGAGTGCAATCTTTGATGTGTTCCATGTTTCGCAGCTAAAGAAATGTCTTCGAGTACCGGAAGAAGCTATTGCACCCACCAACGTGCAGCTTCAATCGGATCTGACCTATGAAGAAAAGCCAATTCGAGTATTAGAAGTGATGGAGAGAGTAACAAGGAGTAAGATCATTAAGTTCTATAAGGTGGTGTGGAACAATCACAGTGAACAAGATGCTACATGGGAAAGAGAAGATTATCTGCAAGAAGTTTATCCCGCCTTTTTCCAAGAATGGTAGGTCGTGCAAATCTCGGGACGAGATTTTTATAAGGGGGAGGGGCTGTAACACCTCGGGTGTTAGCCTTACATAACTTGACTTGCATTACATGAGCATGAGCATCAAGCATTCATAAATCATCATTTACAATTGAAACGTCTGATCGAAACATATGAAACATCGCTTGCTATTTCATATTTCTTGTAACATATGCATATGATCATGTGCAAATAAATGCTAGTGTGTAATGTTGGTCACTATAACACCTTAGCTACACTTAGGTTAACCAAAGGAACCTTGTTCATGAAGGCCACATTTCATGATCAAGCACTTAAGCGATATTTCATGTGTTGACCTGAATAGCTATATGAGTGACTACTACATGAAATGCTTAAATGACCTTGCAAATTGTTTTAACATACTTAGAGTATCATCATGAACAACTTTGGTATTTATTGCTAAGGCTAGTTTGGTCATTTAGCCATGGTTTGAATGTGTATCTTGATTTCAAAGGGGCATGTTTGACTAAAGTTGAACTAGGTGTTAGGGACCTCGCATGGAGGTGTTCACTAAAGCAAAGTTGTAGTGTTTGACATAAGGAACAACTTTGATTTTTGGGCCTTTGACTGATTCAACTCCTAACATGTGTGAATTTAAGTTTCAAAAATCTGAGAAATCACCACTTCTACACTTAGCAAATTTTCGCTATGTCATGATCACTGTCAGCCTGACAAGCCGACTTTGAGCATGATTTTCTCGGTTTAGGTTGCGAATTAGAGTATGCTGCCTTAACAAGAGTTGGAGATGGTACATGGTTCTACAACTTGTATTCAGTGCGTTTGCACGAAGGAGCCACGGTTTAGCTAGAAAATCAACGAGAAAATACGCTGTCAGGCTCGGCCATCGCGCGACTGACGAAACTGAATCGCGGCGTCATGGCCGACCGGCTTCAGACACCGCGCGCCGCGTGTCCCCGGCGGCGGCCGCGCGTCGCCAGCGCCCTGACCGCGCAGGCCACGCCGCGTCTGGGCACGCCTTCAAGTCGCCCCGAGCTCGCCCGCAACGCCCAGCGCCTGCATTTTCGTTTTCCCGGCTCCTCCTTCGCCGTTCGCAGCGCCCGCAAGCACAGCAAGCAGCGCCACCGTCGCCGTTGACGGCACAAGCCTCGCCTAGCCGCTTCTCCATCACCGCAACCGCATAGCCGTCTTCCCCGCGACTTCCTGCGCCAGCCAGTGCCCGCCGTTTCAAGCTCGGTGAGCTCTAGCCCCGCACACCGCCTCGCCGGAGCTCCGCCACAAGCCCCGTCGTCGTGGCCACGCCGCCACAGTCCCCTTCTCCAAGCGTTAGCTAGTGCGCTAGGACCGCCATAGTACCCTAGTGCTTGTCCGAGCCTGTGATCGAGTCACCGAGGACGTCGCCGGCGTTTTGCCGTGGTCCAGCCTCGCCGTTCCGCCATGGCCGCCGCCGCTAGCTCTAGGGTCAGCAATAGGGCCGGCCAAGTGGCTCAATAGGTTCGCCAGGTCATGTAGGTCCTACCCTGATGACCTCACCGCCGGCGAAGCTCGCCGTCGTCGAGCCGCAGCCGCGCAGTGCCAAGCAGCGCCGCTGCTCTGCTCTGTGTCGATGACGTGTGGGGTCCCCTGACCAGCGGGTCCCACCTGTCAGCGACAGCAGTAGTGTAGGCTAAACCATTTTGAATCCAGTTTTGATTGGTTTTGTTATTTTTGTATCTGCAGATTGGTAGCTCCAAAAATGTTGAAATAAATATGGTTGTGTTCCTTAGGAAGTGTAGTATTTAGGAAAAATATGTTCTTGGCTTCAACAGTAGAAATTTTTGGAGATTTAAATAGGGATTTCAAATGTGCTTTTGAATGCATTCAAATTTGTTTATTTTATATCTAGAGTTCCTGTGCTCCAAAAATTATGAAATTTTTGTGGTAGGCTATTCTTGTCATACCTAAGCTTGGATAAAAATTTGAGGACCAGTGCATGTGTAGATCTATAGTTATAGATTTTTCTTTTATAAATAGTTAATCCTTGCATGAATTTTTATAAATTAATTATGAGTCCAAAATTCATGAAATTTGTTGGAGGTGATGCTAGTACCATATGGATGTTAAGAAAAATAAGAAATCTGTTGCTTGACACTTTTCAATAGGATTTTCCATTTATGCTATTTCAAGCCTTGCTTCCTTATCATTTTTGTATAGGATGTTCTACTTAGTAAAATGACATGAAATTTTTATAGTAGTCCTTTGATAGTATTAGTAAGGCTCTGTAAATTTTTGAGAATTTATTAAGCACATCTGATATATATTTATTATTTAACCTAGATATCTAAATAAAATAATAACGGCAATTTAATAAATAGTTTGGGCTTTGCCATTATATTATCTTAACTATGTTTGGTATGCTTAAACTGTTGGTAGGTTCTAGGTTGTCAATTTGTGAATGATTACATAAAGTAGAGGTGCTATTACTTTATATTGCATGTTAAATCATTTCCGGACTGTTTCTAGAATATGATAAGTTGCATGTTGAAACTGATGTAGACTGTAAAAATGGTTAATAACAAAGTCGTAGAAAATTTGATAAGCTTTCCAGAAAGTCCAGGATCACTAGATTTGGAATTATAGAACTCCAGTTATGAGTAAAACAAGTAGCTACTATTTTATGGCATAGTCGATGCTTTATAGAAGTAGCTAAGTAGTAAGCGAGAAGAGATATGCACCTACTCAAACAACGTGATGCACTTGTTAACATTATGCATTCGTAATACTCATACCATACTCATGCATCTAGGATCGGAGGAAGAAATCACGTTGCTGGAATTCGAAGAAGCAGAGGAAAGGAACCCGCAGGAGGATCCGCAAGCCGCAGCTCCCGAAGGCGTGGAGCAGAACCCTGAAGAGCTGCCGGAGTGCCCTGACCATCGCCCTACATCCTTTCTGCGAGGCAAGCCCCGGAGCATTATAAGTCTCCCAGTAAATTACAAATGTTTACTTACGTATCTATGATTGATGCATTAGGTTATAAGAGTTGAATGAAACCACTTGATGCATGTACATTCCTTGTCCAGATATTACACCTTTAGCCGGTATAGGTCCAGGATCGAATATATATATGCTTAGCCATGCTTAGACCGGTAGAAGTCGGGTGATGTCCTGTCACCTGCGAGATATAGGTGGATACCGGAGCACGGTTGGCTATATCTGCTATCGTGGAACAGAACCATGAGGTAAAAGTAAATTGAGACCGGACGGGAAGTCGATAGGGAAGCAACAAGGCATGGAGGTCTTGGGTGTGGACTTATCCCCGTCTGTGTTGATTAAGGACCGTACCGTTGTTGGCGCTTCTGACAAGATTGAACGCATGCCTCTCACTTAGCTGGCCGGATAACTCGTTCCGACCGCGAAGCCGAGTAATTCAACTCAGGCCGGGAATCGTTCTGTTGTGCGCTCCTTCCGGGGAACGATCAGACTGAGCCCAAGGGCAGGCTTGGCCTGAGCATCCTGGCATCTGGTGTTCCAGATTGTGCGGCGCAGTACGAACCCGCAAAATGTGTACCGGAGTTGTACCAAAGGTGACCTAAGACTATCGTGGCTGGTAGATCTGGGTTTGTGTTAGGAATAAATTCCCAGCTGGTTGAAATCGATTCGAATCGCCGTCTCTCCCGGATAGTGAGAAACTTGGCTAGTCCCAACATCGTAGTAACTGTGTTATGAAACATGATGGTTCGGATGAATGTGGAATTATATTACCTGCTATGGTTACTATTGTATGATTCTAAATAATATACCACATGTTTGGCACAGGGTAGTTGCTAATCTAGAAATGGATAGTTATAATTAACTTGATAAAGGAATCCCAAGTGTACAGATTAATTGCCTTTTTCGCAAAAATGTTGTCAAGTTACGTCCACTTATACAGCCTTGCATAATCCTTGGAGTCATTTTATTTCTGGTTCATGACGGGTAAGTCTAGCTGAGTACCTTCTCGTACTCAGGGTTTATTTTCCCATTGTTGCAGATGGCACCGTGTATCATGGTTATTGCAAGAGTTGCTTCTATCCCGCTGTGGATGAGGAGTAAGCCTTGGGCAGGCTTCCTTATTAATTCCTATCTTTGCTTTTGTGGATCGTGATCTGGCATGGCACTGTATCAAACTACGTTGGAAACTTATCTTCGAACTTATTTGCTTCCGCTTTAATTATCAAACTTGGTTTGTAATAACTTTCTATTCATACTCTGATGATGAAAAGTATCTGTGAACTTTATGTAATATGTGGCATGTATGTTGAATCCTGTACGATCTTGGTTGTTGTAAATCGTTTATCGAGACCCGTCGTGGTACTCGACGGACTACCGGGTTTATATGGGTTCAAGTATGACAGTGCCACCGCTTGCGGATTGCCATTATACTTGTATTCTTATAAATTGGTCGGTTCTGCGACAGCGCGGGACCTGGCGGATAAATTGAAAGAAGTGGTTCTCCCTTCGCGGAAGTAGTTTAGCTGGAGAAATTTGATGAACACTTTTATGTAATACGTGAACAAGTGTCGGTGCTTTTGCGTGCTGAAAATAGTTTCATGGATTTGTCTCGTGGCTTTTTGTTTCATTTGTTTCTTCTTCCATTTTTGCGATGAAAAGAAGTTTGCAAGGTCCGACCCTTCCCCTTTGTTAAGACCGTACGGCCTGAGGTGCTTTTTAGAGGAACAAACATACCATCGTTACCTGGCCGTGGGCTTTCTGTGGTACTGTTGATCTATTCCCTCGAACCTTGCCGCTAGTCTTGATACGAGGAAGGGATCTAGTGTAATGACTTGTTTTGAAAAAGAAAAAAGGTATTCGTACCTTTACCAGCCCCTGAGTGAGGTCTGACCCCCTATGGTTGCGGGGGTCGAATGTTTACTGGATTCAGACTGGCTCGTTTTGTAGTGTCTGTTCCATCCGTGTTTCTTCATGTTTGGAGGGATTGGGACGGCGTCATTTGCCTCGGTGGCTCGAACGACATGCCCGATGAGCTCACTAATAGGGGTATTCAGACAAAAACCCGATCCAGCTGCTTTGCGATGGGGTCGGCAAAGTCCCCGGGTGGGGTTTCGTTACTCCTTGACCTGCCTTCCAACAGATTCCCCCTCAGTGGGGATTCTATGGGCTTGGCAGGGGGCCGGATTGAATTTTTAGAAGATTGAGGTGACCCCGTCCGCCCTAATATGGGATGGGCGAATGCCGTTGAGGCTCATCTGTGTTTTCTCCCCTGACTCTTGTTTGACACAAGGCGGCCTCGTACCTTTTGCAGGTCGGCCTTCGAACCTCGGTCTCTCGATGTTGGATCGAGCGGCTTGAGTCCCCAAGCCCTGTTAGGGTCTGATAGGGGTCGGCCATGTTTCACATGTTACCCCGTCCTCGGTTTTTGCGACCGGAGGGGCTGAGTTGACGACACTTGCCTCGACGGCTTGAGCGTCGTGCTCAATGAGCTCGCTAACGGGTACGTTCGCGTGAAATCCGGGTCCATCATTCGCTGACGCGGTCGGTAGAGCCCTCTAGTGGCATTTCACTACTTCCTAACCCACCTCCCAGCAGATGCCCGAGCCGTTTCGATAGGCTCGGGAGCCCGTTGGCCTCTCCTCGATGGAGATTCTGTGGGTTTGGCTCAGGGTTAGAATCGAACAAGAAAAGGTCGAGACGCCCCTATCCGCTTCTGAGTGGGGTCAGGCAGGGCCGCTGGGACTCGTCTCAGTTATTTCTCCCTGGCTTTGTTTAACGCGAGGCGGCCTCGAACCCTTCGCGGGCTGGCCTACGAACCTCGGTCGTTTGTTGCTCGTATTGAATGAGGCGACTGCCACTTCGTGACGTGACACGAAGTGTTTGGATGCAGTAATTGCATAAGTTTAGTATACGGAAAACTTGAAAGCGGGGTTCAGTAATGTTACCTCGGTGGTGTGAGTGATGGGAAGCTCCTACCGAACATGTCCGCGTGGGGTTCAAGTCCGATGGCGTGACCTGCATGAGCATCGCGATTTTTCATTTGTGTCTCTCGGTGGCGATTTGAGCCGTCCGATTGACCTTTAAGCGAGTGGACCCCTCCAAACTTCTTTCGAGAAGGTGGGAGCTGAGGCTTGTGGTGTGAGGAACTGTGAATCCTGATTACACTGGTGAATAAAAGATGCCGTAGCTGTCGGGGCATACGGTTTGGGGGTTCAGCCAGTTGTAATCAGCGTTTTATCCCCACGCGCCGAGCTCCTGTTTCCCAAACGTAAGGAGGGGTCGGGCGAGGAGAATGTCTAAACTGGTAGACATTCTCGAAAGCCCCCGAGGGATGTCCATGCCCCCGCCATTGCTGGGGTCAGACGCTCGGTAATGAATTTAATGCGTAAAGTGAGTGGGGAGAGGTGCTTATCTTTGCGCGGTTTTTGTTCATTCATCGTTTTACCTGGGCTGACCGATTGGCCCAGGAGGCCTGCTGGGCTCCCTTTGGACAGAGGGTCCATCGTTGGGTCGTTCCACGGTCCTACCCGGTGAAGCGGAGAGTCGCGTGTGCGGGTGTGCCCTGGTTCTCGCGCCCGGTGGGTGGTGGCGGGCCATGCCTGCTTGATCAGGTGGTGTCTCATCAACCAGGTTGCGTCCTGTCGGTCCAGGCGCGTCCCCTCGGGTTCCTGTCAGCATTGATTTGTTGCCTGTATTGAATAGGGGGGAAGGAAGAGAGTTTTTCACCCCCACCTTTCGTCCTTCCATATCCGCTGTGCCTCTTCCTTAAATAGGGAGGGGGGTTCTTGTCCCACTGCTCACCCTGCCTCTGAGCCGCTACCTCTTCTCCCTTTTCCTCTCCACCGAAAACACTCATGCATCGTGGCGGATCCTGAGTGAGAGAGAGAGTGATGCTAGAGAGAGAGACTCATAGATCCGCTTGTGAATCTGGGGCGTGATGTCGAGCTGGAGGTCATCCAACATAGATGAGGTGGTGCGGGCCGCCTTTGCCGAGAAGAGCTTGCTGCCGCCGAAGGAGGAGGAGTACTGGAGGGTGCTGGGCATCGTCAGCCCCGCTGTCATTCATTGCGGCCTCCCCACGGCGGGAGGCGCCTCCCGTTTAGGCGCCGTTGTCAGGGTTGCGGCCGATGATGATGGTGTAGTCCCCGAATGCCCTGGCGGAGGGCACCACAGTCGCCGGTGTGGTGCTCGACGTTGCAGATGATGGCGCCTTCGAAGGTCCTATGGAGCGGTAGGGCATCGCCAATGGGGAGCATGACGCGGCGGCCGCAGTAGATGAACTGGCCCGTGTACATGCCCTCGGCGGCAATGAAGAGCTCCTTCTGATGCTTGTGCCTGAAGAGGTTGGCACTGCGACCGTAGTAGCAGTTGTAGTCGAGCTAGGCAGAGATTGTAATCGAAAAAGTTTTGTGGGGGGGGCCCGAGTGGCTAGTCTTT
This sequence comes from Miscanthus floridulus, assembly GCF_019320115.1. Lineage (NCBI taxonomy): Eukaryota > Viridiplantae > Streptophyta > Magnoliopsida > Poales > Poaceae > Miscanthus > Miscanthus floridulus. The sequence goes on from NC_089596.1 coordinate 32,311,407, forward strand.
TGAATTTAAGAGTACATTAGCCCTTTTCGTGATGAGATTGTTTTGTAAGCGGTGAATTTGTGCAAAAATGAACAAATCTTCGTCTTTTGTTGCGACAAACCATTTTTTAGTTTCCTCTTTTTCGGAAGAGGTTTTTGGTGCCTTCCGATTCTTCCCATAGTCCAGCTCACAAAAATTTGGGGTACGGGTGAAACGATTTTGATCACGCTGGTGAGTGAGGAGGCCGTAGCCGCTGGGGCGTGGGTTTCCCACAGTCCTACCAGTTATACTCAGAATCGGTTCCTGAAGTCCTAGTTTTTGGGAGACGTTTATGAGAAAAAATGGAGAACTTAGAGAAAGTTTGACACACGGGGTGTTTTGCAAGGTAAACATACTTATATCATTTGTACCAGCCCCCGAGCGAGGTCTGACCCCTTGCATTTTGCTGGGATCGAATGTCGCTAAAGATCGGGTATTTGTAAAGACAAAAAACTGATAAGGACAAAGTATGCGTTTATTTAGGGGTAGAAGCGACGTAGCTGTTTGATGTTCTAGGCGTTGGTGAAGACCTCGTCGTTGATGGTTTTCAACTTGTAGGCACCTGGCCAAAGTACTTCCGTGATGACATACGGCCCTTCCCAGGGTGGTGAGAGCTTGTGATGGTCCTTGTTGCTCTGCACGAGGCGGAGAACGAGGTCCCCGATGTTGAAGGCTCGGTCGCGTACCCGTCGTCCGTGGTACCATTGTAGCGCCTGCTGGTACTTGGCCAAATGGAGGAGGGCGATGTCACGGGCTTCATCTAGCTGGTCCATGGTGTCTTGGTGGGATGCCTCGGCTCCCTCCTCGTTGTATGCTCTGACCCTTGGTGCTCCGTAGTCAAGGTCTGTCGGGAGGACGGCCTCAGCTCCGTAGACTATGAAAAAAGGCGTGTAGCCGGTGGCCCGGCTGGGAGTTGTTCTTAGGCTCCAGAGTACCGTGGGGAGCTTGGCGACCCAGCGTGCGATGAACTTGTTCAACCGGTTGAAGATCCTAGGCTTGAGGCCCTGTAGGAGCATGCCGTTAGCGCGCTCGACCTGCCCATTCGTTTGGGGGTGTGCGACGGCTGCCCAATCGATCCGGATGTGTTGTTCATCGCAGAATCGAATGAATTTCCTATCGGTGAATTGCGTGCCGTTGTCTATGATGATGGAGTTTGGGACTCCAAAACGATGGATGATGTCAAGGAAGAACAGCACAGCCTACTCAGACTTGATTGTGGAGATCGGCCGAGCTTCGATCCATTTTGTAAACTTGTCTATGGTGACAAGTAGGTGGGTGAAGCCCCCGGGCGCCTTTTTGAATGGCCCAACCAGGTCAAGCCCCCAGACCACGAAGGGCCATGTGATGGGGATCATCTGGAGTGCTTGGGCCGGGAGGTGAGTTTGTCGTGCGTAGTACTGACACCCTTCGCAGGAGCGTACGACTTGCTCAGCGTTGGCTACTGCAGTGGGCCAGTAGAAGCCCTATCGGAATGCGTTCCCAACCAAGGTTCTTGGCGCGGCATGGTGACCGTAGACCCCACCATGGATGTCGCTCAGCAGGAGTTTTCCCTATTCGCTAGGGATACAGAGCTGCAAGATCTCGGTGTGGCTCCATTTGAAGAGTTCGCCCTCTACAAGAATGAAGGACTTGGCGCGGCGTGCGAGCCATCGAGCTTCCGCCTTATCCGTTGGCAGAGTGTCATGGAGGAGGTAGTCAAGGTAGAGTGTTCTCCAGTCGTTCGGAGGGTCGGGCGCCGGGCCTTCTTCAAGCTCCATGACCTCGGGGTCGGACGGAGCCGTTGGTTGGTCAACCCCCGGGGCTGGATCGGATGAGCCGTCGTTGGACAGCTCCGACCCTTCGTAGCATACCGAGGGTTTGTGCTGGTCACCGGCGAAGACTCCCGTGGGCATCGGCTCTCGGCCAGACGCTGCTTTTGCAAGCGCGTTGGCTGCTTCGTTGAGGCACCTTGTGATGTGATTGAGTTCCAGGCCGTCGAACCTGTCCTCCAGCCGTCGGACCTCTTGGCAGTACGCAGCCATCTTGGCATCATGGCAGCTCGACTCCTTCATGACTTGATTGACGATTAGCTGGGAGTCGCCCCAAATGTCAAGGCATCGGATGCCCAGCTCGATGGCGATTCATAGGCCGTTGATGAGCGCTTCATACTCAGCCACATTATTTGATGAGGGGAAATGGAGATGAACCATATACCTCATTCGAACCCCGAGGGGTGATACGAAGACCAGCCCCGCGCCGGCGCCCTTCTTCATTAGTGGCCCATCGAAGTACATTGTCCAGTACTCTTGATCGACGACCACCGGTGGCGTTTGGATTTCGGTCCACTCTGCGATGAAGTCAGCCAACACCTAGGACTTGATCGCCGTTCGAGAGGCATATGTGATGCCTTGATCCATCAGCTCGAGTGCCCACTTTGTGGTTCTTCCTGTGGCGTCCTAGCTCTGGACGACTTCGCCGAGGGGAAACGATGTTACGACTATCACGGGGTGTGACTCAAAGTAGTGACATAGCTTCCTTTTGGTGATGAGGACGGCGTACAGGAGCTTCTGGATCTCAAAGTAGCGGGTTTTGGAGTCAGATAGTACCTCGCTGATGAAGTACACGGGGCGTTGTACCTTGAGTGCGTGCTCCTCTTCTTTCCGTTCTACTACTAGGGCGGCACTAACCACCTATGTGGTGGCCGCTATGTATAGCAGGAGTGCCTCTCCGTCGCTTGGGGGGACTAGGATCAGGGCCTTCGTCAGAAGCAGCTTGAGCATATCAAGTGCCTCCTAGGCCTCGGGTGTCTACTCGAAGCGGTCGGCCTTTTTCAAAAGGCGGTAAAGGGGGGGACCTCATTTGCCGAGGCGTGAGATGAATCGGCTGAGAGCGGCAAGGCACCCTGTGATCCACTGGACCCCTTTTATATTCTGGATTGGGCCCATCTTCATGATGGCCGAAATCTTGTTCGGGTTGGCTTCGATGCCGCGCTCGGAGATGATGAAGCCGAGCAGCATGCCCCTCGGGACCCCAATAACGCACTTCTCGGGGTTGAGTTTGATACCATTTGCCCAGAGTTTCGCAAAGGTTTGTTCGAGATCAGCAATGAGGTGGTCAGCCCGCTTGGACTTCACTATGATGTCGTCGACGTAGGCCTCAATGGTTCGCCCGATGAGGTCTCCGAAGCATCTGAGCATACATCGCTGGTATGTTGCCCCAACGTTTTTCAAACTGAACGGCATTGAAACGTAGCAGAACGATCCAAAGGGAGTGATGAAAGAGGTCGCGAGTTGGTCGGACTCCTTCATCGTAATTTGATGGTAGCCAGAGTATGCATCAAGGAAGCAGAGGGTTTCGCACCCTGCAGTGGAATCGACTATTTGATCTATGCGCGGCAAAGGAAACAGATCCTTCGGGCACACTTTGTTGAGACCGGTATAGTCAACACATGTCCTCCATTTCCCGCTTTTCTTTCGTACAAGAACGGGGTTTGCCAGCCACTCTGGGTGGTGTACCTCCTTGATGAATCCGGCGGCCAATAGTTTGGCTATCTCTTCGCCGATGGCCCTACACTTCTCCTCATCAAAGCGGCGCAGGCGTTGTTTCACCGGCTTGGAGCCTAGATGGATCTTTAGGGTGTGCTCGGTGACCTCCCTCGGAATGTGTGGCATATCCGAGGGTTTCCACGCAAAGATGTCTTTGTTGTCACGGAGGAAGTCAACGAGCGCGCTTTCCTATTTGGGGGAGAGCGTGGTGCCAATGCGCACCGTTTTCCCTCGGGGCTGCTGGGGTCTATGATGACCACTTTGGAGCCCTCTGCCGATTTGAATGACCCGGTCGACTTTTCGGCATCGGGCGCCTCTTCGGTGACCTTTTCCCTGAGGGCAGTGAGTTCCCTGGAGGCGATGATTGCTGTGGCATGGCGCAGCACTCAACCTCGCATTCATAGGCCCGCTGGAAGGAGGTGCCGATGGTGATGACCCTGTGGGGTCCCGGCAGCTTCATTTTGAGGTATGTATAGTTGGGAACGGCCATGAACTTCACGTAGCATGGTCGTCCTAAGATGGCATGGAAAGTTCCGGGGAACCCTACCACGTCGAAGGTGAGGGTCTCAGTCCTGTAATTGGACCGATCCCCAAAAGTGACGGGCAGATCGATCTGCCCGAGCGGTATGGCCTGTTTGCTAGGCACGATGCCATAGAAAGGTGCTCGGATGGGGCGGAGGTTCGTCCGGTCGACACCCATCTCGTCGAGCATTTTGGCGTACATGATGTTGAGGCCGCTGCCCCCGTCCATCAGTACTTTCATGAGTCACTTTGGGCCGACGATCGGGTCGACAACAAGCGGGTACCTTCCCGGGTGTGGGACGGCATCCGGATGGTCGGTCCAGTCGAAGGTTATGGTGGATTCTGACCACTGGAGGAAGGCAGGCGTGGTCTGTCCGGCTGTATAGACCTCGCGGTGCGCGACCTTCTGATGTCGCTTGGAGTCATAGGCCGTCAATCCTCCGAAGATCATAAGGGCGCCGTTCGGTGTCGGGAAGGCTTCGTCCTTCTCCTCCTCATCGCCTACGGTGGGGGCAGGTGCCTTTCCCTGCTCCCCTTTGTTGGCACTCCCGAGTAAGAACTTGTGCATGAGACCATAGTCTTTGAGCAGGTGTTTCATAGGAAAGGCGTGGTTCGGGCACAGCCCCTTGAGCATTTTTTCGAAGTGATTCAGAGTGCCCTTCGCGGGCTTCCGACCACCCTTGCAGTCGACAGTGGCTGCAAGCGAGTCGTCGCGCCGTTGCTTCTTGTTCTTCTTTTTGGCAGAACTGTTGGAGGCACCTTCGCCGGCACCCTTGTCCCGTTTCGTCTTGCCTTCGAGACGATCGAAGATTGCTCCGACCGCCTCCTCTCCAGAGGCGTGGCTGGTGGCGATGTCCAGGAGTTCCTTGGTGGTCCGTGGGCTCTTGCGTCCTAGTTTGTGAACCAAGGACTCGCAGGTCGTCCCGGATAGGAAAGCTCCTATCACGTCAGCGTCGGCGACGTTAGGGAGCTCGTTGCATTGTCGTGAGAAGCATTGGATGTACTCACGGAGAGTTTCGTCGGCCTTCTGGTGGCAGTTCTTAAGGTCCCATGAGTTTTCAGGGTGCTTGTATGTGCCTAGGAAGTTGCCCACAAAGATTTCCCTCAAATCCGCCCAACTCTAAATGGCATTGGATGGTAGGTGCTCCAACCGTGCTCGTGCCAAATCGGCCAAGAACAGTGGGAGATTGCGAATAATAAAATCGTCATCATTCACGCCACCAGCTTGACAGGTAAGCCGATAGTCCTCGAGCCAAAGCCCGGGGTTTGTTTCCCAGAATATTTTGGAATGTTGGTAGGCGATCGGTACCTTGGTGGGAAAGCAGCGTTGAGGATGTGCTGACCGAAGGCCTAAGGGCCCGGCAGGCCAGGACTCGGGCTTCGGTCCTCGCTACTGTCATAGCGTCTGCCACGTCGAGGGTGGTAGCCGTGTCTGGCTCCTTCTCTCGAGTTGTTGTAGGCACATCTGCGGGCGTCGACGGTGTTGCGCGCGTTGCGGTTGTGACCGAGGCTTTCATGCACCGAGACAGCAGTGAGCTGCCTGCCGCCTGGTGGTGTTTGGTGGACTGACACATCCTTGGCGGGACGCACCGGAGGCATGCGCTAGCTGGTGTCGAGTTCGTGTCGCCAGGACATCGAGCTCTCCGCCTACTGCGCCGCCGCACGTTCGAGCAACGTGCGGATTTCTCGGTGGGCCCGGCGATCCTCGGACGTCGTGGCCTCTGGAAGGCCGTGAAGTAAGGCCATGCGGCGGCGATGTTTTGGCTTGCCCAGGCAAAGTGAGGGAGGGTCCCATCATCGGTGAGGATCCTTTGGTGTACATCGCGGGCAGTGGCACGCGTGCCTGCCGCTTCCGCGGCGTTCGATCTCGTGGTTGATCCCCGCATACTCGCGCACGAGCCCTTGTTTGGCCTCATCGATCTCTCACTTCCGGGCTCTTAGCTACTCCATCCTTAAGCGAGATGGGGCTGCTGTCTCCTCTTCGGGCCTGCCATCGGGGTTGCCCGCTGGGGTGGTTTCCTCCTCGAAGACGCTTTCGACGTGCCCCTCGGGGGTTTCCACCATGAAGCATCCCCGGGAAGGGTGATGGCCCCCCCTGCTGGAGTCAGAGCTGGAGGATGATCCGGGCCCCTCAGTGAGGAGCTTGTGGAGAGACTCCGTGTCATGTTCAATTACCCCCATGAACTCATTGTCCACGGGTGGTTGAACCATGCGTAGCGCCATAAGGTGGCTAGCTGTTGCCGCAGCGTTGCAGAGACTGAACGGAAACGCTGTTGGGGCGCTCCACACGTGGCATTCCGGAGAGAGGTGTTTCTCTCTAGAAGGTCGCGCCGTGCTATCATCATTGGCGAGGGTGAGGCAATGCTGGTTCTCCCTAGACTATCATGGTCCAAGGGAGACACCGAGCTAGCGCCCAAGCCTCTCATGGTCAAGGCCGTTGGAGGGAAGAGATCGGATGGTGGCGTGCGCCCGTACCAACTCTCCTCCCACCATGATGATGAAATCCAGGCTCCCCAAATGCACGTGTGCGCCTAGGACCTAGCAAATGTTGTGGTTAGCCATCCGTGGCCTAGTTTGGAACGCACAAAGGCCCCTACCTGGCACGCCAACTGTCGGTGTTTCGAACAAACACCGGCTAGTAAATTTATACTTGATGCGCGTTAGGCCCGGATGGTGCACTAATGGACACAAGGTTTATACTGGTTCGGGCTGAATATCCCTACGTCCAGTTTGTTGTTGCTCGTGTTATTAGCACCGAATGAGGTTCGTAGTAGGGGGTACAAACGGTTGGGAGAGGGAGAGATCCCAAGTCCCTGATGGAGTAGTGGAAAGGACGCCAAGAGCTCTGTTGCTGCTTGGTTGTATGGTGCGTGTGCGTGTGCTAGCTCGTCGAGAGTCGATCCCCTTAGTGGGGAGCCCTGCCCTCCCTTTTATAGAAAAAGGGGGGGCGCAGGCGTTTACAGATGGGGGAAAGAAAAAATACTAAAAGCGTAGAAGGTCCTTCGAGAGACCAGAGTCTTCCTTCTTCCCCATGCCTGCCCTGCCTATCATGGCAGACTGTGTCAGAAGTAGTGTATCCGTTGATCTTCGTAGGCCATGCCCTGGCCTTTTTTAGCAAGTGGGGCGTCCCATCCCGCCCCCGCGGGCGGCGGGTCAGATAGGATTGTCGAGCCCGACCTCGTGGGGGTCGGACGGCGTGGTGACTATTGGTTGGCCCTTGGAACGTAGTGGTTGTCATATGTCCGTGTCGGGTTCTTCGTCCAGAGGCTGAGGGCAGCGCCTACAACACTGTAGGTGGAGAGCAAGCGCCTGCAACACTGTTTAGGCTCTGCCACGCCTGGAGGGGTCCAAGCGCTTGTCCTGTCACATCCTGACAGTACCTCCTTGCAGGGGTGCAGGGCATAGCGTCTGATGCTATGGTTGACCCGAATGTCTTGTCTTACCCTATAGCCATCATCATGAGGGTGCAGGGCACGGTTTGTCAGGTGAGACGGAGCCAGCCTCCGAATATCAGGTGAGGCGAGATCCGTCATCGGTCGTTGGATGAGATAAAACCTAGCTTTTACTCATCGGGCGAAGCGGAGTCGTCCCCCGGCCATCGGATGAGGTGGAGCCAGCCCTCGGGTGTTGGCGAGGCCGAGCCCAGCCCTCGGGGGTCGGGTGAGGCAGAGTGTATCCCTTGGGGGTCAGGTGAGTCGTCCTCCAGCCGTCGAGCGAGGCGGAGTCATCCTCCAGCCGTCAGGCAAGGTGGAGCGGGTCCACGGGCGTTCGAGCGAGGCGGAACAAAACTCTCGTCGTTCGGGCAAGAAGTGCAGCCGTGCTCTTGTCCGTTTGGGAGCTTTTAACGTTTGATGGTTATTAGTTCCACCTCCTTGGGTACCCTAGTATTAGGTCCCCGACATATATATAGATGAATGAATGATCATATAAAGAAATAGTGCGGGTTGGTAATGTTACCTTGATGACTCGAGTGACGGGGTTTGAGGAGCTCCAATCAGAAAAGTCCAACCGGGATCCGTGCTCGTCGTTCATGATGGAGTTAGCATGGCCCACATGGGGCGTCCCTCTACACCCTACCTGTCTCTAGGCGTTTTGCCTGAGCCGTCTGATTCACTCAGAAAGCCTGATGGTCTCTCCTGGCGGAGATCCCATCATTTGGGCCTTTCCAAGTTCCGCCTAGGAAGGCGAAGAGCCGCCTACGCATGGTGGCGCATTGTTTCTCGTGCTTGGTGTGCGGTAGTGGTGGGCCATACCTAGGCCACATCCCATCTGACCAGGCATCGTCCCATCATTTCCCATCCGCATTGAATGGGGGAAGGGAGAGGGTTTTGCACCCCAATCCTTTGCCCTTCTTCACCTACTTCATCTCCTCTTTAAATAGGGGAAGGGAGAGGGAAAGGAGAACTCACAGACCCATTCATGATTTAGGAGCGCAATGTCAAGCTGGAGGTCATCCAGTGTGGATGAGGTGGTGCTGGCCGCCTTCGCCGAGAAGTAGGTACTTCTGCCCAAGGAGGTGGCGCACTGGAGGGTACAGCACGTCGCTGGCTTCGTCACCGTCTGTGAGGATTTCATCGGGATGGAGCTGCAAGTGGACTCCTTCCGGCGAATCTTCTTCGGGCAATCTTATCGAAGGGGAAGACGCTTAGGGCTTCGCTGGTGGGAGGTTTCGCCCTTGTAGATGCTCAGGTTAGCCAGTTCATAAAGTTTGATGACACATCCTCCAGCCATGGCGGCCATACTTTGGTGGGCAGCGTCCCTGTCCAGGAGCTACCTCGACTGCATGAGAAGGTCAAGAGCTCCATGCTCTTCTGCTAAGCATCTATGGGTGCGACGCCCTTGAGGTACCCATTGCGCTCACCAAAGTCGAGGGAGCAGAACCGGGCGGGGCCCTTGCCCTGGTGGTTTTGTCCGGCGGCACATGCTGTGGCCTTACCTTTGGCATCAGCTGACGCCGTCGAGCGGCAACAGTAGCATTTGGAGTAGAAGTAGTCAGCAAATGTAATCGTTAAGTTCGTGGGGGAGCCCCCATGTGAACAGTTTTTATATCAATGAATACATAAGTTCCGCTTTGTGATAGAATCACTATATGTTCCTTGTTTTTTTATCCTAGCATAGCATTGTTCTTATCCTTTCTTTTTCACACCTACCTGTTCATTCCATAGGCTACAACTTTAAGGACCCGGGAGTGGCCCACGAGGCTCGGCTGCTCGTAACCGTAGGTCGTGGCGGGGTGCGCTCGGTTGGGAGTAAAAACAAAGTCACATAGGGTAATCAAAGGAATGGAATGCCCCTTTGTTTGGGCAAAAAGTTTTTACCATGTGATAAAAAAAAGAGGTAGTATTTAGTATTGTGCCCTCATGGAGCCCCCACGCGACCCGGGCTGAAAGTGTTCAGGCTAGGGTGCTTTAAAGGAGCAAGTGTTGAATAAAAGTGGTAAGACCAAATTTAGGGGAAAACGATGTAGTTGTTCAATGTTCCAAGTGTTGGTGAGAACGTTGCCGTTGTCGTCCTTCAGTCGGTAGGCGCCCGGTCGGATCACCTCGGTCACCATATAGGGACCTTCCCTTGGTGGAGAGAGTTTTTGTTTCTCCTTCGTTGATTGGGTCCTTCGGAGTACGAGATCTCCGACTTCAAGGATCCTTCCCCTGATCTTCCTTTTGTGGTACCTGTGGAGAGTTTGCAGGTAGCGAGCAAAGCTTATGATGGTTGTCTCATGGGCCTCCGCGAGCAGGTCGACTACGTCTTGCTGAGCCTCCGCGGCTCGGTCGCGGTCGAAAGCCTTTACTCTTGGGGCACCATGGTCGAGGTCGGAGGGTAGTACTGCTTTAGCTCCGTAAGCCAGGAAGAAGGGTGTGAACCCCATGGATCGGTCCAGGGTCGTTCTTAGGTTCTAGAGGATCGTGGGGACCTCTGCAACCCATCGCCTGGTGTACTTGTTGAGTCAGTTGAAGACGCGTGGCTTAAGTCCTTGGAGGACCATGCCATTGGCACGCTCGACCTGACCATTAGTACGTGGATGTCCAATCGAGGCCCAGTCAATCCTGATGTCGCATCCATCACTGAAGTCCAGGAACTTCTTCCCGGTGAAGTTAGTCTTGTGGTCAGTGATGATATAGTTAGGAACATTGAACCGGTAGATGATGTCAAGGAAGAATTTGACCACTTCTTCCTAGCGGATGTTGGTGATGGGCTTGGCCTCTATCCACTTGGTGAACTTGTCGACCACTACGAGCAGGTGAGTGAAGCCGCCCGAGCCCTTTTTGAGGGGTCCTACCATGTTGAGGCCCCAGATCATGAACGAGCAGGTGATGGGGATGGTTTGAAGCTCCTGTGTCGGCAAATGAGTTTGCCGAGCGTAGAATTGGCATCCCTCACACCTGCGAACGACCTCCTCTGCATCTCATAGTGTGGTGGGCCAGTAAAAACCTTGGCGAAAGGCTTTTTTGACCAGCGACCTTGGGGCCGCGTGGTGTCCGTAGATCCCGGCATGGACCTCAAGTAGGAGCTGCTTCCCCTAGTTGGTAGGGATGCACTTCATGAGCACCCCCGATGGACTCCATTTGTAGAGTTCATCCCCAAGCGCGACAAAAGTCTTGGCGCGTCGAGCGATCCATTGAGCTTCATTCCTTTCGGGTGGGAGTACTTCCTTGAGGAGGTAGGCGAGTAGTGGTGCTCACCAGTCGGTTTGATCGAGTGCCAACACAACGATGTCGGCGGGCGACGTCGTCACGGAGGCACCAGGGTCGGAGCCCCCGAGCGCCGGTTTGGCGTCGGGGTCAGAGCCCTCAAGCGCTGGGTTGGTGTCGAGGTGTGTCTGGATCGAACCTTCTAGGATGCGGGTGGACGGTTCATGGATGTCATTGATGAAGACCTCGCTTGGAGATGGATCCCGCCTAGCGGCCAACTTTGCAAGAAAATCGACGGCATCGTTGTCCTTTCGGGGGACGTGATGCAGCTCGATCCCTTGGAATGTGTCCTCAAGCTTGCGTACCTCTTGGCAGTATGCTACCATGAGGGGGCTTTTGCAGGAGGACTCCTTCATGACCCGATCAACGACCAGCTCTGAGTCGCCACGAATGTAGAGTCGCGTAGCGCCAAGCTCGATGGCGATGCGTAGTCCATTGATGAGGGCCTCATACTCCACGGTGTTATTTGAGGCTGAAAAGTGGAGGCGGATGGCATAGTGGAGCTTACTCCCATCTGGGGAGCTTAGAACCACTCTAGCCCCTGAGCTGGGCGCCATGACGGACCCGTCGAAGTACATTGTCCAATACTCATGGGTGACATCTGGGGTCAGCAGCTAGACCTCTGTCCATTCGGCAACAAAATCTGTGAGAGCCTAATACTTAATAGCGATACGGGGATATACCTAATGTCATGGCCCATGAGTTCGAGTGCCCACTTGGAGATCCATCCCGCAGCGTCGCGGTTGCCGATGATGTCTCCGAGCGGGTAAGAAGTGACGACCATGACTTCATGGTCGGTGAAGTAGTGCAGGAGTTTCCGGGTCACCATTAGTACAGCATATAGGAGTTTCTACACCTATGGGTACTGGACCTTGGGGTTGGTGAGTACCTCCCCGATGAAGTACATGGGTCGCTAGACCTTAAGGTGGTGTCCTAGCTCCTCCGTTTCGATGACCAGGGCGGTGCTCACCACATGGTTGCTTGCTGCAATGTAGAGGAGGAGGGGTTCTCCCCATTCGGGAGCGACGAGGATTGGGGCCGACGTCAGTGATGCTTTGAGGCTTTCCAAATCCTGCTGAGCTTCCCCAGTCCAGACGAAGGTGTCCATCTTTTTGAGGAGCTTGTAGAGTGGCATCCCCCATTCATCGAGCTAGGAGATGAATCGGCTCAGGGCAGCCAGACAGTCGGTGAGCCTTTGTATGCCTTTGACATTGCATATAGGGCCCATGTTAGAGATGGCGGTGATCTTTTTGGGGTTGGCCTCGATGCCACGCTCGGACACAATGTATCCAAGCAGCTTCCCCTTTGGAACCTCGAAAACACATTTTTCGGGATTTAGCTTGATGTTGAACCTTCGGAGGTTCACGAATGTTGCGGCCAAGTTTGCAATCAGGTCACAAGCTTGAGCCATTTTGACCACTATGTCATCAACATAGATGGTGATGGTTGGTTTTAGCCGCTTTGCTTGATCAGGCTGATCGAGTGGGTTGATTTGGTCAGTGAAGCATTGCTGCATGCACCTTTGGTAGGTGGTGCCAGCATTCTTCAGACCAAAAGGCATGGTTACATAATAGTACGAACCATGCGGGGTGATGAATGAGGTTGCGAGTTGATCAGACTCTTTCATCGCAATCTGGTGATAGCCTGAGTAGGCATCTAGAAAGGAGAGGATCTCGCATCCCCAGGTAGAGTCGACTATCTGGTCTATGCATGGCAAAGGAAAGTGATCCTTTAGACACACTTTGTTGATGCCAGTATAATCAATGCACATTCTCCATTTTCCGGTCTTCTTTTTAACAAGAACAAGGTTGGCAAGCCAGTCAGAGTGGAATACCTCTCTGATGAATCCGGCTGTCAGGAGTTTGGTGATGTCTTCGCCTATGGCCCTGCGCCTCTCATCGTTGAAGTGATGCAGGCATGCTTGGCAGGCTTTGAGCCCGGGATAAGGCACAGTGTGTGCTCGGTGAACACCCGCGGTATGCCCGGCATGTTAGAAGGCTTCCATGCGAAGACATCGCGATTGGCGCCCAAGAAGTCGATGAGCTCGCATTCCTATTTGGCTAGGAGTTGGGTCCCAATCCGCACCATCTTGGTTGGGTCAGTGGGGTCAATCCCCACTGCCTTGGTTTCCTTGAGTGGGCAGAATGCCATCGAGGAGGTTGGCTTGTTGTAGTTCAGGTCTGCTGAGGTCGATGACTCCCTGAGCTGTGGGAGCTCGGATGAGTTGACGACCGCAGTGGCGAGCTCGCAATGCTCGCGGTCGCACGTCAATGCATGCGAGAAGGCGCTGCTCACGGCTATGACGCCGCTCGGTCCTAGCATCTTTAGCTTGAGGTAGGTGTAGTTGGGGATTGCCATGAATTTGGCATAGCATGGCCACCCTAAGATGGCATGGTAGGACCCTAGGAAGTCCACCACTTCGAAGGTGAGGACCTCCGAGCGGAAGTTGGCTCGGTTGCCAAATGTGATGGGTAGGTCAATCTGCCCAAGCGGGTATGCCTGTGCTCTCGGAATCACATCGTGGAAGGGAGAGCCCGCTAGGCAGAGTTCCAACCAGGGGATGTGCATGGCGTCGAGGGTGTCGACGTAGACGATGTTGAGGCTGCAGCCTCCGTCCATCAGCACCTTGGTGAGGCGCTTCTTGCGGACGATGGGGTCAATGATGAGAGGGTAGTGTCCTGGTCTCACGACGTGGGAGGGATGGTCCCTTTGATCGAAGGTGATCAGAGATTCCGACCAGCTAAGGAAGGAGGGGACGGCTGTCTTGGCGGCGCATGCCTCTCGATAGCGTACCTTGTGCTGGTGCTTGGAGCAAATGGCGTCGGATCCCCCGAAGATCATGATGCATTCCTTGGGGTCAGGGAAGCTATCCCCGTCCTTCCCCGCTGTGCCTCCCTTCTTGGCTGCCGCCTCTTTGTTGTCTCTATCTTTCGGCCCGCTGGCCTATCACAGGAAACGTTTGAGGAGCTCGCAGTCCTTGTAGAGGTGTTTGATGGGGTAGGCGTGGTTGGTGCACGGGCTATCCATGAGCTTGTTGAAGTGGTTAGGCAGACCCTGCTAGGGCTGCTTGCCCGCGTGATCAGCTGTGGTGACCAACACGGTGTTGTCCGGTCACGCTGATCCTTTTTGTTCTTCTTGCCCCTCTACATGGAGGGGCCCTCGTCTTGGTCCTCGTGCTTGGTCTTGCCTTTGTCCCAGCCTCCGTTGAAGACTACTCTGACTGCCTCCTCGCCAGAGGTGTGCTTTGTGGTGACGTCGAGCAGGTCACGGGTGGTACGAGGCTTCAGGCAGCCAAGCTTGTGGATCAGGGACTCGCAGGTTGTCCCAGAGAGAAATACGCTGATGACGCCTGCATCGATGACATCAAGGAGGGAGTTGCATCGTTGAGACAACCTGCGGATGTAATCCCATAGGGATTCGTTGGGCTCCTGCTGGTAGCTCTTGAGGTCCCAGGAGTTACCAGGGCAGACATACGTCCCCTGGAAATTTCTGACGAAGACCCTCTTGAGGTCCACCTAGTCATGGATGCTGTCGTGCAGGAGGAATTCAAGCCATGCCCGAACATGTTCCCCCATGCAGATGGGGAGATATTGAATGATGAAATGGTCATCATCCACCCCTTCGGCTCTGCAGGCGAGCCAAATACCAGGGTTCATCTCCCCGGTGTACTTGGCGATGTTGGTGGGCGGTCGGAAGCGTTGTGGGAACGGCGCTCTCTGGATACACCGGCCAAAGACCCATGGTCCCAGGTCATCCGGGTTGGGACTCCAGTCGTCTGGCCGGCGACCATGCCTGGGGCGCGTTTCACCGCTCCCCTCGATGGTCCGACCGGGGCCCGTGTCGCCTGCCCTCACCGCTGCCCGATGGATGTCATCATCATGCCGGGCCTGATGCCTATTGCTGATGACACTACGAGCGTCTTGGTGCGGACTGAGTCGTTCGTGTACCGGTAGTCGATGTGGAGTAGGCGCCAGGTCAGACCACAACATGGCTTCCGAAGAGGAAGGCCTAGGACGGCTCAAAGATGGGTGAAACCCACGTCCCAACAGGTGGGAGCGCGGGAAACTCCAATGAGACAAAGCGAGTCGTATCACTTTGGCGGAGATGGCAGAAAAGTGGGCCATCCGATGACAAAAAGTGTGAACGTATAGCGTCTTCCCCACGGATAGCGCCAACTGTTGGTGCAGAAAGTGACCAACACGTAAATATTTGTAGTTTTGCCGTATATTGTGATCGGATGTGGCCTAGCACTCAATGACATAGGGTTTATACTGGTTCAGGCAACGTGCCCTACGTCTAGTTTGAGTCAGTCTGTGACTTTATTCCTGCGCCTAGGTGCTCGAAGTTTGTAGTGGGGTTACAAACGAGGAGAAAGATGGGGGTACAAGAGGTCTGGTCGGACTCTGGTCTAAAGGGCCGAGAGTGATGGGAGCTCCGCTATGTGCTAAGTGCTCGAGCGTGTGCTCAAGGTTTGAACCTAGTGGTTCTGTTGTGGTGTGTTGAATCGATGTAAGTGAACTGTGTTGATCTCCTTTGTTGAGAGAGAGCGCATCCCCTTTTATAGATGAAGGGGATGGCCTTACCGGTAAGAGAGGGAGAGTGTACGTATGCTAAGTCTTGTTGCCCATGCCATCGGGTACAAGATGATTGTAGGCACCCATAACACTGTTTAATGCTAGATGCACGTGGGAGGTTGCGTCGTCTTCTTATGGTATGGCAGACGTCGGTGCCTGCCATACTGTTGATGCCCAAAGGCATGTAGGGGGTTTTACCATGTTTGCCTGGTATGGTAAATGTCGGTGCCCACAACACTGTTGATGCCTAGAGGCATGTGGGGGAGCCTTAACGTGTTTGTCTGGTGTGGGAGTTGATGGCGCCCACAACACTGTATGGAAAATGTCGGCGCCCACAACACAGCTTGGGTTCGACACACCAGGGAGGTTGCAGGGTAATGTCCTGCAGGTGTATAGGGTATGGTCCTTGGTAATGCGGTTGACTTGAGTGCCCTGCCTTACTTACTCCGCCCGTTTCCTGGTCCTTACCAAGCAGGCGTCCCCGGTCGGTTGGTCTCAGTCGGCTCTGACTGCGCCAGTTGAAGAAGAGCTGTAAGCAGGGGTTTGGCGCGTCCTCAATCAGAGATGTGGGTCAAAGTCAAAAGTGGTGTTTAGCCAGGCCTTCCGTTCAGAGAGGTCGTCCGGAGGTGGGCCAGAGCCGTAAGTGAGCGTTGTTTCTCCTTAGTGAGGCCTTCTGGTCGGAGAGGCAAGCTGGAGTCAGAAGCGGGCGCCGTTCCTCCTCGGCCAGGCCTTTCGGTCGGAGATTGGATCACCCTTCCGGCCTATCGCATAGGTATTTGGGCCGTCCTAGGGGTTGTGCGTCATTCGCAATGTTGTCTGCTAGGCCGAGCCTTTGTTGGGAAGCTGGTTCATGAGGGACCCTGGGTTTATGAACCCAACACTATCGTTCTCATTGTACTAGGGGTAACAATCCTAAGACTCATAGAGCAAGGGTTTTTGTAGCAACTTCTAAACCTTAGAACGACCAGTTTCTATTAGGCTTGCATCCTACAGTCGGCATTGCTTTGATACCATTTTGTAGCACCTAGTTTTAAGAACAAAACCAGATACACACCATATGTGAGCCTAGGAAGTCAAATCTCACATATAGCTATAAATAAGGGTAATATCGAAAGACAATACTCAATATATAACGTACTTAGTATAAAGGATATAACCTTAGACAGCAGACAGCAGAAAGACAACTCCTATCTTTAGGTAAAGACTCTAATTCCATATGGACAACTGACTAGTTGATCGCAAGCCTAATTCCTCCAAACTCTAGCAATCTGGTACCCATCTAGGATTTTTCCAAAGATTTAAAAAGTAAAGCAAGCGTAAGTACATGTCGTACTCAATAAATATAACATGGGGTTCATGAGGCTCAAAAGGCTGACACTGGTTTAACCATCATTAGCTTTTATTGAGTCATGATTTTAGCAATAGGGTGGCAACAAAGTTATCATAAGCCCATAAACACATGATCAGGTAAACATGAATAATGAATAGCATAAACAGTATTCATTAGTGAGCATCCTTATCATCAGTATCATCAGTGTTCATCATCATTAACCATTAATGATCATCTATTCCGTAAATGTTCCAAGGCCGCTCGTGACCGTGAGCACGGCTGATATACCAGTTTTACACTCTGCAGAGGTTGTACACTTTCACTGTGAGTCGTGATTTACCCTTTCACCCAAGGTAGCTAATCTCTTCACCCACTTTCAAGGAAGGTCGGCAGGGTTCACTATGAAGCCTTTCAAAGGTTCGTCTAACAAGTTAGGGTCATTAGATTCACTCGGCAAACAGATGTAGGAACCCCCCCTTCCTGATGACATAATGACACGCAGCCTATACACAAGGGGACAGAGGTTGTCCTATACCCGATTCGTCAAGCCATTCTTACGCCAATAAAGGTAACCACTAACAAGCTAGAAAAGGTACTCATACTGAGCTAAAGCCAGAGCCACGTAGCTCTCACAGCTGTACTGTAAGTCCCGGATGATCACTTACAGATAAGTCCTTAGGGAGAGGAATCTAGAGCACCATAAAAACAGCCCAATGCTCTTGCCCCCTGGTTCTATGTTGCTAAAAAGCATCTTTTAGTGTTTATTGCATATACCATTAGTCAAGTTACAAGATTATGATTGTAGTTGAGCACTAGCATCATACTACCCAATGCAATAACCTATAGGAGACAAGGAATCCAAGATATCAAATAGCTAGGAAAATTACTACGGTTATCAAGGTAGACACGTGCATATGATTAAAATGATATTAAGGTGAATAGGACAACAAGGATGATCACATGCTATACTTGCCTTAAACTCAGATCCTTCTTCTATTGAATTGCAACCTCCAAAGGACTTCTTCTGGATCACCAACTTCTTTTATATCACCAACGCAAAGCTCACCGACTAGACATGATCATAAAGCACCACACAAGCACCCATGCAATCATACACGAAGCAAACAATAGATCTAAATTAGAACAGTACACCAAATATAAAATCAATATAAAAAGTTTGTAAAAACGAATCTACGTCTCGCTAGGAACACACAGACACGAAAAGCACTCTAATCGGAGCTATAACGAAAAAGTAATGAATTAAACAAGATTTCCTTTAATAAAATAATAGATTAAATCTAACCTCGAATTTCAAAAGTTGAAAATATATTTAACAGCAGGATGAACATGTAGATTACACAATTACGAATCTAACGCAACTTGAATGGATCAAAACGGAGTTAAAACGAAGATTTTATGGCCTAAATAAGACTAGTGGTAAAATTGTAAATAGATGAAAGCGTATTTTGGATCTAACCGAAGAAACTACGTTTTCAAAAGACTCCCCACATCTACATCAACTAGGAATACGGTACTAATTGATGTTGCCCCCTCCCCATTTACTAATGGACCTAAATAATCATTAAAGTCCATTAGTAAATAAATGCATGGGCATTTATGATTTATTAGGATTATTGCACATCGGCTTTGAGAGTTGGTTGGAAAATGAGATATATTATTTATTTTTGAAATTAATTAATTTCACGAATTAAATAATTCTAGAAAAGTCCAGAATTCATATTTGAGCCACAAAAAATACTTCGAGACCTTCGAAAATTTGGGGAAAATCCCAGAGACACTTTGGAACATGATGAACCCAAATAAAGTATTTGGAGCTCACGAAAAGATTGTTGGGAACTTGGAACATAAAGATTAAGGTGAAGAAGGTATGAATTAAATTCCAGAAAGAAGCTGGAAAATTCCTAGAGATAGATATTCGTCTGCTAAATGTAATTAAAAAACACATTTTGCACGTAGAAACACAAGGTGCGACCGGCATGAATGCAACAAACACGTTTCTACCTTAAGATAAATTTTAATCTAATAAAAATTTATTATTTCCCCATGTTTTTATGAACATAAAAATACAAAATTAAATCATTTTAGCTCTATTTCAAGAGAAGCAAATTTTAGGGTGTTACATCTCTGAAGCGTGGCGGAACTTAAAACACTCTGGTGGTATGCGTCCAAGTGTTCCACGCACTGATGTGACAACATGGGACATCCAGTGATCTACAAGTTTTGCCAATCCAAAATCCGCAACAACTGCTTCAAGATATTCATCCAGGAGAACATTGGAGGCCTTGATATCACGATGGATTATCTTAGGATCACATTGTTCATGCAAATAGAGCAGTCCCTGTGACGCACCAAGGGCTATCCTCTTTCTCCTTGGCCAGTCTAAGGTTGGTTCCCCATTAACACATTCTGACAAAGTAAAGGAGAAAACTCAACTGGATTTGCTTCAAAAAGGGAAAGACCTCATAATATAATGCCTTCATGCTTTGGACTAAACAATTTAAAGGAGAGCCTACATTATGTTATGTTCAACTTGTTTTAGCAATTGTTAACCATGTATCAGATTGACGGAGCCCATATCACAAAAAATGGATACAATGGAAGCTTTAAGAATAGACAAATAGGATGGTTGAAACTGCTTGAACGAGGGTGTCATCATTGGATGGAAAAACTAGAATCATGCCTATATGAAGAAGTTGTACATGATTAACAAGCTGAAAATATGCATGTCTCCGTCAGAAAAGTCCAATGAAAAGTGATAGGAGCATATTGATTACCACTAATATGATACTTTTCATATGGAAATTGTTTCACAAAATCACCATATGTAACATACATATTTAATTAATGTTGTTTCTAAGAACAATATATATTGGTCAGCTGAGACCAAGTCTATACACTACACCACAACACCATATCATTGTCAGACATCTGACGCTAAAACTTTTTTTTATCGATGGATGATCTGACGCTAAAGATAACTCACAGACAATCTGACGCTAAATCACCATTTAGCGATTTGCTATCTGTCGCCATAGGTACTCATATTTAACGTTTAACTATCCGACGCTAAAATGAGGTATACTGTCAATCTGTCGCCAAAAATAAATGGGCCCCACCCTCGCACGCATATTCAGCTCACACGCACGTTTACATTCATCTCCCGCAAATATTGGCCTGGCCCACGAGTACAGAAACCCTAGCCCAAATCCCAAATCCAGAAGCGCCCAACCTGCCCGCGCGCCGCCGCCCTCTCCCTCTCACAAATGGTGCCCGCCCGGCCAGCCCCAAATCTCACCGGATCTTCCCCCTCACCCTCACCAACGGCGTCGAGCTCCCCTCCCCTCACTTACGGTGACCTCCTCTCCCCCTCATGCTCCTCCGCATCTGGGGCGTCGTGCTGGGGCTCCCTGACGACACCGAGGAGGGGCGTCGTCCACGGCCGGCCCCTGGCGACGATCGGCCCCCCTCTCCCTCACCAGCGGGTCCTGGTAGGCACGGACACGGCGGTTGCGGCCCCCGGCCGGTGCCCCCCGACCTGGCGCCGCAGCTCCGTCGTCTCGGCCTCATCTACCCCAGCCCCCCACGCTGCCACGGCAAAACAGGGCCGCTCGGACGCACGCCGCGACGCCGCGCTGCCCTTCCTCCGCCGCCGCAGCAGACGCGGCAAGCTTCTCCCTGTCTCTCTCCCTCGTGCCTCCCTCTGCCTCCGCCGTCCCCTCTGCCTCTCCATCGCCCCTCCCGCAATGCCTCCGCTCGCCATCGTGTCCACCCCAGGGCCACTCCCGTGCCTGACCCGTCGTCGCACCTCCCCACGTGGCGTGGATGACACCCATGCCCTGATCTACCGTCCATGGCGAGGTACACTTCCATTTCCTCTGTGGTGTGTCTTCGATTGTTTCTCCTTCATCTCTGTGCACCGTGAGCTCCCCATCTAATGCTTTCTTTGCTTTTGGTGTTCTGTGCCCTTCAAGTGCTCGATGAAATGCCCAAAAGGGCTCTTCTTGCTAATTTTTCGTCAGGTCGGCGCCTTGCAGTCACCTAACTATTCCTTTGTGCTACTTATGTATACCTCATCAGGTGCTATCTTTCCAGCTTCAGTATGCATGTACATAAATATCCATTGGTTTTCCTTCGTGCTGCAGGAAATGCTACCGATCAATTTGACTTGCAGACTCTGCACCACGGAAGGAGTTCAGAGTGGCCACATATAGGACCAAGCTGTTTCAACATGGAGCATCATCTGTTGACCTAAACTCTGGTAATCATAGCACGCACTCAAATCACAGCCAACAGTAAAATATAATTTTAATTTATTTTCATCATACCATAGCTACACTGATAATATATTGCAAGGCAATCCAGTCAGGTATACAAAATAATGACATTATGGTGTGTTCACACCATATTATGTGCACTACTGCCTATTGTTTGTAGATGCTTTTTCAGTTACACTATTAAGCCTGATGCTACCTGAAGGAACTGTTACTTTTTAGAGTAAGAGTGACGTTTTCGATGCTAACAACGACTTAGCATTTGATTCCTGAACATTTGATGAAACCTTGATACCTATATGTTAGAACCACTGCAAGTCCCATCACATGTCAGTACGTCACATGTTATAAACGTTCTCATCATCAATGAAAGCTAATAATTTCTCAGCTTTACCATTGCAAAATGTGAAGTACCTTATATTATAAATAATTTTACACTGAAACATGCTATTTTTCTCATCATCAATGAAAGCTAATAATTTCTCATGTTAAAACAATACTGCTATTTTTCTCAAATGCACTAAAACATGCTTTTAATCTCACATTCCAGACGTGAAGGAAGTTCGTGGAATTGGACTGTCACTGTCAAAGCTTGAGCATGCAGACTTGGGTCGGAAGGTATCTTCAGCTATTTGGATTCTTTCTATTTCCTTATATTTTTAATCCCCAAATCAGATTTCAGTAGTGGATGTGATGAACAAGCATCATTGTTCCTATAAAATAATAAAAGGTGTGATCTTTGTGCATTTTCATCTGATTATAGGCATCTCAGAGCAAAACATGTCTTAAAACTTAACAGTAAAAACAAATTAATCTGCAACAAGTCTAAGGTGCACTACTGTCTATTGTTTGTAATGCTTTTCAGTTATACTGTTAAGATTGATGTTACCTGAAGGAACTATTAGTTTTTAGAGTACGAGCAACGTCTTCAATGCTGACAGCGGCTTACCATTGTAATCCTAAACATCTGATGAAACCTAGATGTGTATATGTTACAACCACTGCAATTCCCATCACATGTCAGTATGCCACATGTTCTCATCATCTATGAAAGGTAATGATTTCTTGCCTTTGCCTTTGTAAAGTGTGTCTCTCTTGCTCGCTCCCTCACTCCCTTATGTTAAAAGAATACTGCTATTTTTCTCTAATGAACATAAACATAGTTTTATTCAAGCATGATCTAATGGTCTTGCAATTGCTACTCAAATGGTTAGGATATATTGGAAGACATTCCTTGGCAGCACTGTTACGTGCAATGTTATTATGTTTATTGCCAGGATCTTAACTTGTGCTGACCAAATGAGGTTAGGTGGCAAAACATTTAGCATTTACGGACTGAAATTAAGGCGATGAATTTGCTTGTCTGGGCAAGGTTATCGTTTCCCGTGTCAGCAAAGCAAGGCAAAGCACGTCCAGAAACAAACGCGCCCTTACCTTGATGCCAGAGTGTTTTGTTGTATTCACCACTAACTCGACATCATTTTACATGTCCTGTACCAAATTTTTCTTGCTTTTACTAAGCATGGATCTTAACCTTTTAAATATATAAAAATAATTTTACATGAGCCTAGCAAAACATGACCAGTTTCAATAATGGAATTTCATAATATTCTTCTCAAGTTATTCTTCCCACTACCGGTCCAAATGTGATCAATAATACCTCACCAATATAATTTCCTTTGTTTCTGCTTATAGGTGATATAAGATTCTGTTACCACCTTAAGGTCCACCTTACATATGAGAAGATTGTTTTACAGCCTCAGGTTGTCAGCGGTGATGCACCCTAGCAAGGATGGATGTTGGCAAATCTGAAATTTCGGTATTAGGCGCATCAGCCCTATTTTTTTACGGTTGTCCTTGCTGGTGAGCAAGCAAGTGCACTTGCAATCCCAGAAAAGAGCGGTACAATACCTTTACATAAGAAAACTCCGTTTATTCTTCTCTTCTCAGTTATAGACACGCCTTCTTCTTCTCAGTTATAGACACACCTCGAATCAATGCTTTAGTTTTTCCTTACTCCAACAATATCTGTACCTTTTACATAAATCAATATGCTTCACTATCTATGCAACAAGTTAAGCAACTGCATTCTCAACTTTAGTGCCACGTACTTAGAGTTGTCATGATTATATGTAACACCCGGTTTTAAGGACAAAACCAGATATGCACCATAGGTGAGCCTTAGAATTCAATTCTATAGCTACAAGTAAAGGGTAGTATCAATAAACAATGCTTAATTACATAATGTACACAGTATAAAAGATATAACCTTAGGAACAATCAATGGATAGACAACTCCGATCTCCGGGTGTAGACTCCACTCCACTGGATCCAACTGACTGGTTGACCACAAGCCCAACTTCTCAAGTCTCTGACAGACTGTTATCCGGCTTGAGGTGTGGGGGAAATTGCAAGAGTGAGTCCATGTCGAACTTCGCAAATATAGCAACAAGATAGTGTAATCCATAACCACATGATCAAGTGTAATTGAATAATGAATTGCACATAAACAATTTAAATGAACATACAACAATTCCCTCAGTTTTCCGGGCCGCCCATATCCGTGGGCACGGCTAGTATACCAGTTTATTAAACTCTGCGCAGAGGTGTACACTTTCACTGTGAGTCATGTTTCCCAAATGAGTGGGTTAATTACTCCCAAAACACCGAAAACCATATAAAGCCACCCAAGAGCTCGTCTAACCGGCCAGGGCCGCAGGGTCATCAGATATAGGAACCCCCTTCCAATAACAAAGTAAATAGAGTAAAAGGGCCGCTTCCAAAGCTAGGCTCAACAGGACAGAGGCTGTCCTATACCCAACTCGTAGACCTCTAACCAGCTAGAAAAGGGTTTCTTAAGCAACTAGAGCCAGAGCCATATAGTCCTCACAGTTGTACTGTAAATCCCAGCTTTTGCCAAAGGATAACATTCATCATTTATGTTTATATCACATTTCATTAAACAAGCCCAAGATCATGGTCACAGAAAGAAAACCCAAGCTATACTTGCCTTTAACTTAGATCCTTGTTCACGTCCAAGCCTTCGATGAACCTCTTCTTAGCCAGCAACTTCTTCTAGATCTTCTAACTTCTTCTCGATCACCAACTTCTTCACGATCACCAACGCAAAACTCACCTACTCGACATTCGATCGTAGAACACCACACACACATCTATGCAATCATACCCGAAGCAAACAATAGAACTAATTTAGAACAATACACCAACAGGGATAAAACAGTTTAAAAAGTTTATAAAACTAATCTACGTATCGCTACGATCACACAGACGCGAAGATCACGAAAAAAAACGGAACTACAGTGAAAGAGAAACGTCTATCAAAAGATTATTTTAAAAAGCAAAACAAACTGCAGGCTTTGTCTATCTTAATCATATTTTATTTATAAATCTCGTTGCCTAATTATTGATTAAGTTGGGATTTAAACCCTCAAATTCTAGAGCTTGTAACAAGGTAACAGTGGAAGATTTATGATGCAAAAGCTGAAACGGTATTATCTACACAGGATGTTTGCTAATTACATACATGGTGAGACAAGGTCCTGTGCACGTGATGAAGGTATAGGCAAAGGAAATTCTAGCTTGTCCAAAAGAAAGCCAAAAAAATTGCACACGTATGATGAAGGGATGACATCAGCAGAGTATTATATGTATTTGGCCAGTGACGGACCTAGGTTTTTACCTCTGGGTATGCGCAGCAAAAAAAATTCTTATGCAATTCGGTAAACCATATATAATTTGGTAAAACCATATTCTCATTCGGTAAAACCATATTCTAAAACCATATAAATTGTTCAAATCAAATACAAAATACTTTAAAATATAGCCATATAAGAGACTTACAATATTACTTGTTGATCCGTCGCTTTCTCAATGACATGAATGTCTCAATTATATCATCTTCGTCAACTTGAAAGAAAATATCCCGCTCAATAAATGTTTGTAGACAATCATCCAGAACAATATCACCTAGCTTATTCCTTGATTTTGTTTTCACTATAACCAATGCAGAAAATACCCTTTCAACGCTCGCAGTTGCCACCGGTAAAAGCAATACCAATTTGAGAAGCAAGTACACCATATCATACACTTTGTGCCTATTTGTATCAACAAGCTTAACTGAGAGATCAACAATGTTGTCTAGACCTTGGAAGCATTCAGTTCGTTTCATGTCATCAATATAATTATCAAGTTGCAATTCTAGCTGTACCAAATTGTTGTTGGAGAAGTCATTAGGATAAAATTCAGCCAATCTACGCAGCTTCTGTGCATCAAATGAAGCAAAGGACTTGGAAGGACTAAATGCTGACATACAAGAGAGCAGCTCCATGTTGATCTCATCAAACCGATTATTAAGCTCTTGACTAATTTGATCAATGACACCAATGTACACTTCTCTTCTAAAATGGTCATCATTTTTTTGGTTTCGGGCACGGGCATACCTTGCTGATTTTCCATAAGGCACATAAGCATCATCCATAGCAGGAACTTCGACACCATGTGTAATACAAAAAGAAGTGACCGTCTTATGAAATTTATCCCAACCATCAGACCTCAACTGTTGCATTCTGCTCTTTGCCACATTAACAAGTGAGATTGCATTAAGAATATCTTGATCCCTTCTCTGCAAACACTCGGATAACTCATTTGTGTATCCAAGAATAACATACATTAAGTGCACAAAAAAAACAAACTCAAAGGTTTCAAATGCTCCAAGCACAAAATGAATCTTTGTCCAATCATCCTTATATGCAATATCAGCACCAAGCTCAATGAGCACATCATGGATTGAGGAATACATAGTGATGATGCTACATATAGTTTTGTAATGCGAGCCCCACCGAGTATCACCAGGCCTAGGCAAACCCATCTCTTGATTTAAACCACTCCCTGATTCAAGCTCACCACACTGTAGTGATTTCTTGACATTCTCCAGCCTAGCATTTCGAAGCATACCATGACGCTTGCAAGAAACCCCAATAATGTTCAACAAGATAGATACTTGATCAAAAAAGGTCTTGCAATCAGTATTTCCCTTGGCAACAGCTACAAGAACTAGTTGGAGTTGATGTGCAAAGCAATGAATATAATAAGCAGAAGGTGATTCTTTCATGATTAATGTTTTCAGCCCTTTAATATCACCTTTCATATTGCTAGCCCCATCATAACCTTGACCTCTAATCCGAGTCATACTCAATCCATTACTATCAAGTAAACCTTTAATTGCTTCCTTAAGTGACAAAGACGTAGTATCATCTACATGAACAACTCCAATGAAGTGCTCGCATGGCCTTCCAAATTTATCAACAAAACGCAAGCAAAGAGCTAGTTGTTCTTTATGTGATATGTCACTAGACTCATCGGCTAAAATTGCAAAGGGCTCATCACCAAGTTCCTCAATTATTTTCTTTCTAGTTTCTATGGCACAACAATGAATAATTTGCTTTTGTATCTTTGGGCTAGTCAAAGTGCAATTACCTGGTGCATTGTTCAAGACATACTTGTTCACTTCATCACTATTTCCTGCAAGAAACTTCAAAAGTTCAATGAAGTTGCCTCTGTTGCTAGACTCTTCACTTTCATCATTTCCACGGAATGCCAATCCTTGAAGCAAAAGAAACTTGATACATCTAAGTGAATATGTCAATCTTTTCTTGTAAAGACGAAACTCCTCATCAGTCCACTTATCAATGTGATAATCAATTGCTACCTTGGGATTTATAAAATCAATATACCTCTCCTGAGCTGCTTTGTGTGCCTTAGAACCACTATGTTTGATGAGTGCGGCGTTTCCTATATTCCAATTATCCCATCCATCAACAACAAATGCATCTGACCCACTGCCCTTCTTGAACAAGTAGCATATAAAGCAAAATACAGAATCCTTCTTGATACTATATTCAAGCCACTCATAATTATACAACCACTGTAAACTGAATCGACGAGGTCTGTCTCCAATGTTTCGATACGGGAAATCATGTATATAAGGTTTGCAAGGACCTTTAGTAATATATGCTCTACGGATTGCATCTTGATCATTAACATGATAATCTTTTATGGACAGCCTTTCACCTGGATCATATGGTAGAAGATCGATGTCATACACCGGTGGCTTTGATGCGGGCGGTGGCGGTGGCGATGACGCTAGCAGGGGCGAAGGATCTGCAATTTCTTCAACTTCTGCTCTATCTTCTCGATTCTGCTCTTCCACAACAGTTTCAACCGAAGGTGGGGTAGGGTTCAAAGCAGCTGCAGCCGGCTTCTTTGCTGCTTTGCAAAAAAAGGATCGAATGTCGCCGTTTCTCTTCATCATTCAACAATTCTTCTGAAAAATAGTTTATAATTACCAAACGTGCGAAACTCAAATAGTATAGTCACATGCGATTGATGCTAAATTGCTAATCAGTGGTCTGTTGAACAAACTCACGAACACGAATTGAAATAATAAAAAATCACCCATAAATAAATAAATAAATAAATATATATATAACTATACGAGTACAGTACAAAGTTTTTTTTACAAATAACAAGATCAATACCTGCAGTCCTACAACTAAGTGCCATCGGAGTCGGAGTGCCGATCAGTCGAGGCGTCGAGCAGTCGGCGGCGTACCGGGGATGACTCAGCCCCGGCGACCGACGCAATCCCGGGTCCCGCGTCCAGCCGTCCTGGGCCTCCTGGCCCGTGCGGCCGCGCCGCGCCGAAGGCCAAACTGTCAAAGCTCCGCCGAAGTGCCAAACTGCCGAACGATGCCCGACGCGGCGACGCGACGCGATCCGCCCGAGTGCCCGACGCGCCGTCGCCGAACTGCCAAAGCTCCGCCGTGGCCGGCCGCTGGGCGGCTGGGCGCTGGCGCAGAGACGAAGATGATTCGACTTCTCCGCGTGCAGTTACTCCTAGGGCCCAGGCCGGCGCAAACTCCGCGTACTTGTGTTGCGTACTTGCGAAAGCGCAGAAGCCGAACCGAGTCGTAGTCGTTGCGTACTTGCGTTGCTTCCTCTCCCTCTCTCTCTTTACGTATAAATTTTCTATTATGTATGTACGCGGCCTCTCCACTTGCGTCGCGCGGACGCTCGCTGATACCAGGCCGTTCGGTTTCTGCTATTCTCCAGCCTCCAGGTAGTTTTCTTTTACAAATACTGTGTATATAGTCAGGGTACAGTCCCAGGAACGCAGGGTATGCCAGGGCATACCTGGCATACCCTGTAGCTCCGTCCCTGTATTTGGCTGATAAAGCAATAGGACAAAAAGGAATTAAAGAGGCATCTGGCCCTCTAATTACCAGGGTGTTTTGCACTGACCTCACGATTGGACATAGATGAAGAGACATGCTTCTATGTCGAGGATGACAAGCGGCCAGCATGGCTTGCTCCTTATGGTCGATTGTTTTTACTACGCGACTGCATGGACAGCAATCGCGATATCAGACGAGGAGCAGCGACGTCGGCGTTGATGTAGAGAGCGCAGCCAGATCGGGTTTCACAAGTGGGCTCTTCCAACAACAGATGGTCGATACAGATCGTCGATGCTGCATCACAAAGCACGGCAGGTGGCTCAGGCGTGTGCTTGTGCAGTGACAACAAAACGGACGGGTCGGCGATCTTGCATGGTAACGGATAATCTGGACGTGAGCACATGTATGCCAAACCATGGATCATACCAGTAGCAGCTGCACGTTTGCTGTTCCACGTCGTCAACAAGAGGTTGATTCACGTACGGCAGCGACGGACGCACGTACAGAAGCAACAGCTGTCTCTTCCTTTCATCATATGCAGGACCGGGCATCGCGGCTCAAGCGGCCAGAAGAAGACGAGATGACGACGGCGCGGAACAGTTCAGAGATAGGTCGAAGCTTCCCCTTGAACGGCTTTGGATCGTTTGGCCAAGATCCCAAGGCAAGGCGGCGGCGGCAGATGAAGATGATGGGCGGCAGCTAGATCAGGATTGATTGGCTTAGGTTTGGGATTTTAGAAAAGAACGATGACACAGGCCTGCTATTTATATAGAATAAAGATGGCATATGAGAAACGTCGTGAGAGTCCTTATGTACACGACTTACAACTTAGTCATCGGATGATCCAAGGAAAGAGAACTAGTCGGCTACAAGAAAAACCATCATCCAGCTAAGAAAGACAAAAGGATGGGTGCTTCCTTAAAAGATCATTTTTATATTATATTATACCATCACGTTAAGGAAAGAAATACAAGGAGCATAAAAATAGAATTGATAGGAGATGGATTAGTGAGCCGAGACAATTTCGATGACAGAAAAAAAAACGCAGACATACCAGAGAAGGAAGGTCGATTTACCAAACACGTTTTGAAAACTTTGCTCACTCTCAACATAAAGTCACACAACACGCATACATCACAATAAAATATATGCACCAGCATGTGTGCACAAAAATGTTGCTACGGGCTATGGCAAATTTTATAATTAAATAAAAACTTATTATTTCCCTATGTTTTCATGAGCAAAAATGTAAAATTCAAGCAATTTAACTCTATTTCCAAGAAAGCAAATTTTAGGGTGTTACAATTCTACCCCCCTTAAGATGAATCTCGTCCTCGAGATTCAGAAGATGGTGATCAAAGAGATGGGGATATTCCGCCATTGAATCTTCTTCACTTCCTTGAGTAGTTCCTTCATCTTGATAAAGATTCCACTTTACTTTACATACCCTGATATCCTTACTCCAAGAAACTTGCTCAACTAACTCCAAAATTTTGGATGGGTACTACTCCGATCAACTCTCAGGCAACTCCAAACCAATTCTCGGGTAACTTCCAACAGTTAGGTGACTCCTCTTTTTCCTTTTAGTAAACTCAAATGAACCATTGCGGGGAATGCTAGCTTACTCTTCACACCAACACTCTTTATGCTTCATAAAGGCCACCACGAGATGGTAGAATGCGAACTCAATCTACATGACCAACTCTTGTCCCCCACTGATTCCAAACTTCAACGCAATAACTTTGTCCATGTTCTACCATATCCCTTTTTAATCCATACTATCAAATTTTCTACTAGACATTCCCACATTCCAAATGATCCTTATTATTCTCTTAGTCCAAAGTAGATTCCAACTTCAAAACAATATATATATATATATATATATATATATATATATATATATATATATATATATATGCTCAAGTTGAGTTGTGACTCTTAAACACAAAACTTAATCCACAGTGTCGTCCGATTCTTCTTAACATCACTCTCCTTTGCTAAGGGCATTGGCAACGACATGCTTCTTTCACGTGATAACACTCTCCCAACTCCAATGATATTGTCACAAGCTAAAAACTAACTTAGTGGTTCTTTAGACTCTTATGATCCACATATATATCATTCTTACGTCCAAGATAACAATACTTCCATACTCCACAATGGATAACTCCTCATCATGTGTCGGATTGTCCAACACACACTTTCTTAATTGAATTGACATATAAACCTCAAATCTTCAAGCATAGAGTACATCCACAATCTTGCCGAGACACGTTATAAAAGAAACTCTTGTGTCCAATATTGTAATGCCTCCAATGATCCTCTGGTAGAACCTTACCATTCCAAGAAAATTCAAGTCACTCTTGCATACTTAGGCGGTTCCAACTCAACACATCTCCCTTGAGTTATTCTCCTTATAATTCTATCATTAGAGACATCCCATAACCAAGAAGAGAACTTCTTCCAAACAAAATTCACTCACTTAAGTTGCCATAGAACCAACTGTAGAGAAGTCCAATCATGACATTTTCGTATGCCATCAGTGCCAACTGTCTCGAGTTGAAGGTTGAACTCCCAAGTGATGGTAGCTTAGCGAAGACCAATCTTGATAAAATATTCGAGCTCCTTGTAGATGATCCAACCTGTTAACAACCTTGAACAAAGATCCTTGTGTCTGATAGTGATTCCTCAACCATAGGAATAACCGATACTTCCAAGTGAAGCTCTAGATTGTATGAGACCTCCATCTTGCGATTCCTTTATGCCTTGGCTACCCCCCTTAAGAAAAGATCAAGTAGGGGCACCAAAGGATAGCTTGAATCTTCTTCTAAGTGAGTTAACTTAGGATGACCTTTGATAACCAAGAGGAACTCATGTGTATAAGTAGGAACAAGTAACCTCAGTTTATCCGCGAGTAGAAAAACAGCAGTGCAGTAAAACTACTATAATTCCTGTTCTGTAAATCCAATAATGTCGTACTTTACGCCGTTGGAAAGCTCATTAAATCCTTTATAACTTTCATGTAGAAGACTTCTCCAGA
This sequence comes from Miscanthus floridulus, assembly GCF_019320115.1. Classification (NCBI taxonomy): domain Eukaryota; kingdom Viridiplantae; phylum Streptophyta; class Magnoliopsida; order Poales; family Poaceae; genus Miscanthus; species Miscanthus floridulus. Next base: position 32,342,649 of record NC_089596.1, read on the forward strand.
TTCTACAGCTAAGTTGGTCGAAAATAGTGCACAACAGAAACTGTTCCAGGTTTCAGACTGCACAGAAACTTCAACTTGTGATGACTATATTTCCCAAACTAAAATAGCGATGAGGGTGAATCCGGAGGCATATGATAGGTACAGAAGTCCAGTTGATCCCATAGAAATTTCGTAACATTTTCTCAAACAGGTATTATGATATAACCAGAAAACCACATACCGCTCCAGATCTCAGTCAGCACAGCTATATCCTCTTGAGATTTTAATAACTCCATAACCAAATTAGATATCAGGGTGATTCTTGCGGTCAAAGAAACATGTTGAAGTCTACTATTCTCCAGAATTTTGTCATGATTTTTAATTACCCAAGAATAGAGATATAAACCAAAGATGATAGGTTGCTCTGGAAAGACAGGATATGAAAACAGAAGAAAACTAAAACCCAACTATCTATTTCATTAATCCTTATACCTTAGGCCTATTAACTAAATGAAATTGTGGACAAACCCACAATATCATTACAATCACTACAAAGATCCAAAGCAAGAAAATGCATAATGACAAGTCAACAAGCAATTAAGGAGCACGACTCACTCAATGACTCGACTTGCAAAGCTATCGTTCTCTTCATATTAACACTACTGGAATCTCGCATTTTTCTGTGGGTGATAAATTTTTCTGTGCGTTTTTTTCGGTACGCACAGAAAAATTACGATTTTTCTATCGGTTCCAAAATATCCCGACAGAAAAATACTAAAACCCACAGAAAAATCGTATAATTTTTCTGTGCGTGACAATACACACACGGAAAAAATCAACACTCACAGAAAAATACAATTTATTCTGTCGGTTCTTTAAAAACACACGGAAAAAAATATGTACACGCACAGAAAAATCCTAACCCTAACCCGCCGGCCGCCGCGCCCCCAAACACCCTCTCACACACTAGACCGCGCGCCCTCCCTCACTCTCTCCTTTCAGCGCACCCCTCCCTCTGTGACTCAGCGCCGCGCCCCTCCCCGAGCAGCGCCGCCACTCCCTCTCCTCCCTCTCCCTCTTCATCGACGCGGCCGGTGCGGCCCCTCTCCTTCACCCCCGGATCCAGCCAAATCCATGGCGGGCGCGCCCCCAGGCGGTTGGATCCGGCGTCACCGGTGGCGCGAGGACGAGGCGGGGCCGCATCCGGATCCGTCGCCACCGCCGACGACCGAGCAGATCCGCGCCCTCCCCCTTCTTCTCCCCTGCTGGAGCCCCTCCCCTCCCCCTTCTTCTTCCCCGGCGGGTGCCCCTCCCCTCCCCCTTCTTCACCCGGCCGGATTCGGCCCTCCCTCTCCCGGATCCAGGTGCGCCGTCCCTCTCCTAGGCGTGGCCCTCTCAGCGCGCGGCCCCTCCCAGGCGTGGCTCTCTAGGCGCCTCCCCCCAGCGCACCGCCCCTCCCAGACACGGCCCTCCTGGGTGCGTCCCTCATGGTGCGCTGCCCCTCCCGAGCACAGCCCTCACGACGTGCGGGCCCTCCCGAGCATGGTGGATCTGGAGCCCCTTCTCAGCCCGACGTCCAGATCTACAGCTCCAAGCGCAACCACATCAGGGCAGTTGCGGCTCCGAGTGCAGCCTCCTTCCAGTGGCCGAGGTAAGCCCTTTGCCAACGACAAGCACCCACAACACAAGCCAGGTATGCATGTTCCTTCTCTTCCCTTTTGTGCAAATTTGAGAACGAACCCTAATTTAAGCAATTTGGTTATGTGTATTCAGAATAGATCTGATCTAATCCCATGTGTATGCTGTAGGATGTGGATTGAATTTTGTTAATATAACTAGTACTGATTTTTTTACCAGAGCAATACATGTTGAAAAATATGTACTATCCTATTTTCAGTATTTGACTAATACATTTTTTTACCAAATACCAACATTTTAAAGCATGTTTTTATCGGCCAGGAATTATAATCCAAGTTGATTTGGTTAACTGAATTGCAAAACTATGTTTTATGACAACTTTCAAAGCTAGGCCGTATTTCAGTCATGCTTCTATAATAGCCACCTAGCTTCTCTAGGATTTTTTTTCACCTGCAAAGCTAGGCCGTTGTTCAGTAGTCATGCTTCTGCACCCAATACACAGGATTGCCAACGGCCAAACGGAAGGTAATGTACTTAGGTCCTCTACTCCTGAAAGTGTAAAAGATAATGTATTGTGCCTATAATTTTGTACACTTCATTGCAATCCTTTTGTCGAAAGGAGTAGGTAAGCAACTTGCTTAAGCATGTCACTGTTGTTCTGTGGTTCTGTGGTTCTGTGTGAAATAATTTATGTAACTTAGGAAATGATGAACTCATTGGTCAGAGGATAATCCTTGTTGTTTCTTAGTAGATGACATTGTGTGTAAATCAAACTGGCTTGTGACTTGAGAGTTAATCTCTGTTATTTGATTCAATGAACTTAGTCTTAGTTTGGTCATTGTCATATAGTTCTTTCCTTATTACAGTTTTGTCTAGTTCCTTATTACAGCTGTTAGGCTTCACTGATTGATGCAGTCCTTTAATCATCGAACAGATAAGCGAGTGGGGAAAGTAACTTGGGATATTTTGATAGTCTCGTGCCGTGCTGCTCTCCCCTTCCCTAACTATGCCTTGTGACTTTTTTTGTTTTGTACTACTCTTGAGTGGCTGTGATGAATCAAGTTTCCATTAGAGAACTTCTGTACTTTAGCACCTTATGAGCTGGTACTTGGGATATTTTGTTCTGTTTGCTGCTTAACTAGGATGGCTTGTACCAGTACAAGCAACCAGTTCTGTGGCCAGTTCAATTCCCATTAGAGAGAGAGAATTAAATTAAGCTCCAGGTGAAATTAAGTTGCAGTTGTCATGCTGATAATGGGTAAATCTGAGCCATTTCTCGAGTTCTTTTGCTCTTGTTCTTTTGCTCCAGGTGAAACTTAGGTAATACTTTCAAATGTGAAATTTCTAGAGATGGTCAACTTCTAGAAGAATGTTCTTCTCCTCTATTGTTCGTTCAAACCGTTGTCTTGGTGGAGGTGGACCCCTCTCATCCGGTCTCCTTGGGGGTCTCCCAGGATTGTTTCTTTGGCTGCTCCTGTTACCAGATTTGGCACCCCATCCATCTGCTTTCCAGTCCTTGTTACTAGAATCTGCTGTCTCTTTCCATTGAGCAGTACCTTGTGAGTTCTCAGCAGGCACAATATTCCATCTTATCTTTCTCAAACCAACTGGATCCTGCATTAGACTTGGCATTTGGTCTTCCAATTCCATCTCCAGCATTCCAAGCAAAGCCTCCCCAAGTCACGCTCGCCTCCCGTGCTCACTTTTGCCCTCGTCGTCCTGGTAATACTAGCTCTCTGTCTGTTACCCGACTGCTACTGCTGTTAGTTGTAATTTTTCGGATGCTGATGGTGTTATGTGCTCATGTTTGCAGGGTGTCATCCTTCTCATGTCTGGTTGTTCCTAGTGCTTTGCTGCTGTCTTCAGGTATTCTCATTTGAACTAGTTTGCAATGATCAGTACAGTTTGACTGACAAATATACTGATGGCTGACAAAGTATTGGCACTCCTATTATGTTTTAGGGGCTTGGTATGCTCTAATTTGTTAAATAGACTGTAACTTTTCTTCTTGTAAATGATTTATTATCACATAAGAAAGTAAAGAAGTGTTTGTAATGTCTTATGCCCATTCAAAGGAAAATCAGTCTATGTGTATAATTTCTTCTTGGTTGTCTTCAAAATTCTTTGATCTCACTTTGCACTTGCTATTTTTTCCATTGACTGGTACTGTCCATTGTGTACTGCCTACTATCCGCTTGTGTAGCTACAATCGATCATATCTAATTTGCTTTTATATGGATCAGTGATGGGGCTGCTGCATTAGTTTTGGTGAGTGGGCAGAAGGCTCAAGAGCTTGGCCTGCATTAGTTTTGGTGAGTGCTGCATTACTATTTTATACATAAAAGTTTCTCAACTATTAAAATTGTATTCTAGAATTTTATTTTGTAACCATGAATGTTGTTTATACAGGCTCCGGAACTCTTTACAACCACCCCAGCACTTGCAATACCAAAGGCTATAGCAAATGCTGGATTAGAGTCATCCCATGTTGATTTTTATGAGATTAATGAAGCATTTTCGGTATGTGCTGACTACTGAGAGTTTCTTTCACTGAATAATTGTTTTTTGTAATAATATCTATTTTTACTTCGAGTACAGGCTGTTGCACTTGCAAATCAAAAGCTTCTTGGGATTCCTTTAGTAAGTGCTACCAATATTGAGCTGTCATTTCTTGTGTGTAAATTTAAAAGGCTAAAAATGTCATTTTCAGAAAATGTACCTTGATTTTTTTTTTGTAGTTTGCTATGCAGCTGCAGGATTTAATAGCATGATAATAACATTTCTTGTGTGTGAATTTAAAAGGCTAAAATGTCATTTTCAGAAAATGCACCTTGATTCTTTTGTAGTAGTAGTTTGCTATAGGCAACAGCAGCATTTAATAGCATGATAATAAAGTTCTATTAGTGAATTTTCAGTGTGTAAATAGGAACTTAGGTAACCCTGCAAATCCAAGCTTTGACATTGATACTTGACCCACAGATTATGAAAACTGTATCCACATGGGAGACATGGCTAATTATTGATCCCAACTCACTGGAGTTTTTCTTCTATCAACTACCTTTTGTACTTTTTGCATAATCTGTTTTGTATCTTATTCTAGATATCTATATGATCTGGGTATAAAAAATCCTGGTAATGATAGGATAAGTTGCATAGTGCCAAACACTGTGCACTCATAGGCCTAAATTTGTTTAATATATAAATGTGCAGAGTTTTGAAGCTTTGAACCTCAGGGCGGTTGCTGTTGTGATAGACCCCATCCAAAGTGTGAAGGGGAAGGTGGTTATTGATGCATTCCGCCTCATTAATCCTCATACCATGATGCTTGGCCAGGAGCCACGGCAGACAACATCAAATGTTGGGCACCTAAATAAGCCATCTATTCAGGTAAATACTAAGTAATATTGTATCATATGAACTTGTTTTTCCTTTCTTATAAATAATTTGACCATATCTGTTCTTTATCAGGCTCTTATCCATGGGCTGAACAGACACTACTACTCAATTGCAATCAATTACCGGAAAATGAGCTTGAGGAGAAAATGTTGCTGAACTTGCACAAAAAGAAATGGACCGATGGGCTAATTTTGAAGAGGTTTGACACTCATTCAAAAACCAACGAGCAGACTGTCCAGGTGCCTATACTACCCAGCTTCCTTTAGATGTATACTGAGATGATTTTTTTCTCCTTGTTGATGCTTTATACTTGAGTATTTCTTTTGTTATTGACATTGTGTCTATTCTTGTCTAGGAAATGCTGAACCTAGCCATCAAGTACAACAATGCAGTGCAAGAGGAGGACGCGAGGTAAATCACATCACGCGAGCGTGAATGAACTCAGAATACATTGTGCGTGCTTCTTGTGACTGGGCTGTTGTTGGCAATGCAGAGCTCCGGTGGCCTTCTCCTATCCCCGAGGTCAGGCTCAGGCTCAGGCAGGCAGCGGGTAGGCGGAGGCAGCCTGTCGTCGTCTATTTCTGACATAAGTGTTGACACAATTCATGATGAACTACTGATTTGTGTATTATTTGAATGAAACCTTGTTGGTCATGCACAGAAAGTACCGTATTATTTGAATGCAAACCTTGTTGCTACTGTTTTAAAAAAAAAATTTGTGTGTTCAACTCTTTTTTCCTGTGAGGCTGGCTACACAGAAATATTTTTTTTAATCTGGGCGGAATGAATTTTTCTGTGAGTTCACCTAGACCGACAGAAAAAAAACGTGTTTTTCTGTGCGTTTATGCGTTTATTTCTGTGTGGATTAACACACAGAAAAATTAGTTTTAATCTGGGCGAACACAATTTTTCTGTGCGTGTGAGACCCATAGAAAAATTGTTTCTGACGGTGAACCCACAGAAAAATTTGATTTTTCTGTCATTATATTTCTGTGTGTATTTTTCTGAGGGTACACCGTCAGAAAAATATTTTTTCTGACGGTATTCGCATTTTTCTGTGTGTTTTTGCACACACAGAAAAAAGCGAGATTCCAGTAGTGTAAGGGCAAATTAAAGATCCAAAAGCTCTTCCTCCGATGACGTAAGGATATGGTAAGAGAAGATTCTAAAAACATTTCAAAGCAAGGAGTATATAGAAACAAATGCTTTAAAACGAGCATCAAGGAGATAAGAATTCCGTAGCTCAAAGGAAGCTATCAAGAAGGAGATAATAAGACAAGGATAAGAAATAGCAAACCAAGGAGCCAAGGAGACAGAAAAATACTTTTATAGTAAAGTAAGCTTTGCAAATCGACCAGTGCTAACTAGGCTTGCGTCTTACAGTCAGCATTTCTCTGATACCACTTGTAACACCCGGTTTTAAGGACAAAACCAGATATGCACCATAGGTGAGCCTTAGAATTCAATTCTATAGCTACAAGTAAAGGGTAGTATCAATAAACAATGCTTAATTACATAACGTACACAGTATAAAAGATATAACCTTAGGAACAATCAACGGATAGACAACTCCGATCTCCGGGTGTAGACTCCACTCCACTGGATCCAACTGACTGGTTGACCACAAGCCCAGCTTCTCAAGTCTCTGACAGACTGTTATCCAGCTTGAGGTGTGGGGGAAATTGCAAGAGTGAGTCCATGTCGAACTTCGCAAATATAGCAACAAGGTAGTGTAATCCATAACCACATGATCAAGTATAATTGAATAATGAATTGCACATAAACAATTTAAATGAACATACAACAATTCCCTCAGTTTTCCGGGCCGCCCGTATCCGTGGGCACGGCTAGTATACCAGTTTATTAAACTCTGCGCATAGGTGTACACTTTCATTGTGAGTCATGTTTCCCAAATGAGTGGGTTAATTACTCCCAAAACACCGGAAACCATATAAAGCCACCCAAGAGCTCGTCTAACCGGCCAGGGCCGCAGGGTCATCAGATATAGGAACCCCCTTCCAATAACAAAGTAAATAGAGTAAAAGGGCCGCTTCCAAAGCTAGGCTCAACAGGACAGAGGCTATCCTATACCCAACTCGCAGACCTCTAACCAGCTAGAAAAGGGTTTCTTAAGCAACTAGAGCCAGAGCCATATAGCCCTCACAGTTGTACTGTAAATCCCAGCTTTTGCCAAAGGATAACATTCATCATTTATGTTTATATCACATTTCATTAAACAAGCCCAAGATCATGGTAACAGAAAGAAAACCCAAGCTATACTTGCCTTTAACTTAGATCCTTGTTCACGTCCAAGCCTTCGATGAACCTCTTCTTAGCCACCAACTTCTTCTAGATCTTCTAACTTCTTCTCAATCACCAACTTCTTCACGATCACCAACGCAAAACTCACCTACTCGACATTCGATCGTAGAACACCACACACACATCTATGCAATCATACCCGAAGCAAACAATAGAACTAATTTAGAACAATACACCAACAGGGATAAAACAGTTTAAAAAGTTTATAAAACTAATCTACGCATCGCTACGATCACACAGACGCGAAGATCACGAAAAAAAATGGAACTACAGTGAAAGAGAAACGTCTATCAAAAGATTATTTTAAAAAGCAAAACAAACTGCAGGCTTTGTCTATCTTAATCATATTTTATTTATAAATCTCGTTGCCTAATTATTGATTAAGTTGGGATTTAAACCCTCAAATTCTAGAGCTTGTAACAAGGTAACAGTGGAAGATTTATGATGCAAAAGCTGAAACGGTATTATCTACACAGGATGTTTGCTAATTACATACATGGTGAGACAAGGTCCTGTGCACGTGATGAAGGTATAGGCAAAGGAAATTCTAGCTTGTCCAAAAGAAAGCCAAAAAAATTGCACACGTATGATGAAGGGATGACATCAGCAGAGTATTATATGTATTTGGCTGATAAAGCAATAGGACAAAAAGGAATTAAAGAGGCATCTGTCCCTCTAATTACCAGGGTGTTTTGCACTGACCTCACGATTGGACATAGATGAAGAGACATGCTTCTACGTCGAGGATGACAAGCGGCCAGCATGGCTTTCTCCTTATGGTCGATTGTTTTTACTACGCGACTGCATGGACAGCAATCGCGATATCAGACGAGGAGCAGCGACGTCGGCGTTGATGTAGAGAGCGCAGCCAGATCGGGTTTCACAAGTGGGCTCTTCCAACAACAGATGGTCGATACAGATCGTCGATGCTGCATCACAAAGCACGGCAGGTGGCTCAGGCGTGTGCTTGTGCAGTGACAACAAAACGGACGGGTTGGCGATCTTGCATGGTAACGGATAATCTGGACGTGAGCACATGTATGCCAAACCATGGATCATACCAGTAGCAGCTGCACATTTGCTGTTCCACGTCGTCAACAAGAGGTTGATTCACGTACGGCAGCGACGGACGCACGTACAGAAGCAACAGCTGTCTCTTCCTTGCATCATATGCAGGACCGGGCATCGCGGCTCAAGCGGCCAGAAGAAGACGAGATGACGACGGCGCGGAACAGTTCAGAGATAGGTCGAAGCTTCCCCTTGAACGGCTTTGGATCGTGTGGCCAAGATCCCAAGGCAAGGCGGCGGCGGCAGATGAAGATGATGGGCGGCAGCTAGATCAGGATTGATTGGCTTAGGTTTGGGATTTTAGAAAAGAACGATGACACAGGCCTGCTATTTATATAGAATAAAGATGGCATATGAGAAACGTCGTGAGAGTCCTTGATGTACACGACTTACAACTTAGTCATCGGATGATCCAAGGAAAGAGAACTAGTCGGCTACAAGAAAAACCATCATCCAGCTAAGAAAGACAAAAAGATGGGTGCTTCCTTAAAAGATCATTTTTTATATTATATTATACCATCACGTTAAGGAAAGAAATGCAAGGAGCATAAAAATAGAATTGATAGGAGATGGATTAGTGAGCCGAGACAATTTCGATGACAAAAAAAAACGCAGACATACCAGAGAAGGAAGGTCGATTTATCAAACACGTTTTGAAAACTTTGCTCACTCTCAACATAAAGTCACACAACAAGCATACATCACAATAAAATATATGCACCAGCATGTGTGCACAAAAATGTTGCTACGGGCTATGGCAAATTTTATAATTAAATAAAAACTTATTATTTCCATATGTTTTCATGAGCAAAAATATAAAATTCAAGCAATTTAACTCTATTTCCAAGAAAGCAAATTTTAGGGTGTTACATTATATTTCTTCTACAAATAGAACCATCTTATACACATTATTTACATCAATGTGTATACAATCATTTCTATCAAGATGTAATGCAAGCAAATGGGCTGATCCCACACTGATTGTCTCGGTATAAACTCACTCACGCATGCGGGCTGGCCCAACACAGACAAGTGCGCGGCAACGCCGCGCTTAGTTTCTAGTATGTCATGAACTTTGTACTTACAGTTTCCTTGAAACAGTCAATTGCCACAGGTGAAGCACCATCCTTTGACACAAATTCTTCAAGAGTCTTGGAAATATGGAAAATTAAATACCAGTAGCAGTCCCCAATCTGTTTAGCAGCTTCTTCGTTCCAACTATTTGTTGAAAACCACAACAATAGTAAGTGACATAGCCGCAATTAGATCTGAAAGATTGTAGTCCATTCGATGCAATCCAGCTCTTATTAAAACAAAATGGGTAGGAAGTTAAGACTCACTCACTCAAATTAAGGTCTTCGAAAAATATGTTATCACAAAGAGCTTAACAAAAGTGCCAGAAGATTATCCAGATGCTAAAAATCAGCCTCATGTTCAGGTAAGAGTTGCATATCCATGTTTTGTTTTGTCCTGATTTCAAGCCAGAAAAGTGATGAGCTAATAAATGTGTAAACTTGGTTCCTCAGGTTGCTTTGAGACTCAAGCAAAATGGTTACTCCGGTTGCTCAGCTGGTGACACAGTCCCTTATATAATTTGCTCTCAGCAGGTATTACTAAATGATGTCTTTTTTGTTTTGCATGCTCACTAAATCATCAATTGCTTATCCACATTGCAAATTTTTGGATTGACAACCTGTCATATGACACTGATTGGTACTCTTGTTTCACAATCTGTCCAAGCCTCCAAGGCTAAGCTCATCATGTATACAGACCAGAAAGCACTAAATCTCATCAAAGTTATAAAAAGAGACCAACACTTATCTCTAATGATATTCACATTTTACAACCACTCACAATCTTGATTTTATTGCTGAACTAACATTTTGAAACATTTCTTCACAAGATAAGAATATGGATAAACGGAGGGAGTAGTCAGAACTTTTTGTTTACCTGCAGTGTAATTTCAGGAAAAAAGGAAAATATATAATTTTTTGCCTGAAAAACATCCCAGTTTAGCTTTGTTTGAAGCTTGATTTATCTGATCCTAAACTGTACTTGCCATTCTGTATAGGACTCAGATAATACACATTCTGTGGGAATAGCTCAGAGAGCTAGACATCCCGAGGAGTTAAAAAGAGACCCTGACAAGTGGATGATTGACATTGACTATTGTTTGTCACAACAGGTTCTTCACCATTGCAATACATTTTCCCGTCTTGGAAAAATACAGTTGTCTTTCCATATGCTATAGTATATACAGTGTTGCTGATTCTAAATTGCCTTTGCAGATTCATCCTGTTGTTTCTCGTCTGTGTGCTTCCATTCAGGGTACTAGTCCAGCTCATCTGGCTGAATGTCTGGGACTTGATTCGGCTAAGGTGCGTATTTTCTGTTGAGTCTTCGATATCTTAAATGATTGGCATCATTTCTTTCAATATAGAGTTTGCTGATTCTTATTACCTGGATCAGTTCCAATCAAGAGTGACTGAGTCTAGCAATCAAGATACATCTACGATGCTGTTATCTGTAATCAATGATGAAGATGAGAGGTAAACCTCTAACATATCAATTTCGTTAATGTTGCAGTATTTCAGTTATTCAAATATTCTTGTGTTTTAATGACAGATATCGTGGTTGTGAGCCACTGCGTTTATCATGCCCAAGTTGTTCTGGTACCTTCGACTGCCTCCCTGTATCTAGTCTGATTACTAGTTCTACAAGTGTATCAGATCCAAATGATGTATTGTGCAAGACCTTGTTGGATGATGTACTGTGCAAGACAAGATTGTATGTTATATATGTATTGATCTCCATGTGATGTATATGTTTTTATATCTTTATGTGATAGACCTTAAGCTTGAATCTGGGTATGATATGTGCTACATATTTTCTCATTGTATTTATTTTTTTATATATATTTATATTGTCCTGTAGAACAATCTGTCGCTATAAATACATGAACTGTTGGATGATCTGTCGGTATATGTCTTGTAACAGAGCATCGATCGCCAAAAAGTAGCAATGGACTATTTGTCGCTAAAAAAATTTAGGGCAACGGACTGTCTGACGCTAAAGATTTTTAGCGACAGGGCTTACAGCTTCTGCAGAAGTCTGTCGCTATAACTTTTTAGCGTCAGATTGTCTGTCGCTGTAGCTGCTTTTAGCGTCAGACCGTCCATCGCTAGTCTTGGTGTTGTGGTGTAGTGATATCCTAAATTACAAAGTAAAAGTGGATTGGAGAAACCTTTACATGATTACTGGAAAATTTTGTTGTTTCTTTATTTTTACCCTCATGAGATTCTCAATATGAAGGTGCAACTGTGCATGCATGGGATAGAAGAGCATGAAGTACACAATACTAACCTTTTAATTTAGAAGCGACAGTTCCATTTGGCATGTAGGGATACACAAGAAGCCTTTCATTATTTGCAATGCAAAACCCAGTAAGGTGAAGGAGATTACGATGGACAGCCAAGCTTATCACTTCAATTTCTGTGTGGAATTGATCATCCTTAACAACTGAATCACGGCCCTTCAGTCTTTTAACAGCAACAGTTGTGCCATCCAAATCACCCGTGTATACTATTTCATATCCTCCCTCTCCCAAAATATTTGTTTGGCTGAAGTTATTGGTAGCTTTTCTGATCTCCTTAAGGCCTCGTTCGGTTAGAGCAAAATGAGGCTAGGATTCCTTCCAGGAAGTTAAGGCTTATATAAATTAGCTAACAGTTCCGGCCAGGAATCCTTCCATGCAGTCATTCCCGGCGAAACGAACGGCCCCTAAACTTGTACTGCTTCATATGGCCAAGACAACCTTCTAGGTCATGCTGCACTGAAACTATGAACATGTATAAGAGTGCATGATGGAGAAAATTGGGTACTAATGACATATACAGGGTAATTAATATATGTTCTTAAAAAATAATAAATATGGGCGCAATGCCAAAGTTAAATCGAAAACCATAACCATGGATGTTTCTAAAAAAACAAAACTGGCCATGAACTGCAGTGTTAGTTGTCTAGAAAAAACATGAACATCACATCATTATAGGAAGGAATTCATATCACAAAATGAAATGAACAATGTAGACAAAATTCTAATTGCGAGAGGATACGAAAACCCAGTGTATTTCACAATGAGTAAAAAGAATCCTTAAATTCCAAGAGTCTAAACATGTTGGTCAATATGGACAGCAGGTATATATATATATATGATCCTTGATTCCTAAAAAATTAACAGGATCATCGAGGAAATCATCATGGAGTTTATACTTTATCCAAATATATTCAAAACATGAATATATTGCCATCGAATCTAACATAATATGTGCCGGCTGCTAGATCTTGTATATATCAATCGATTCCTCCCCTTTTATAATACATTCACCTTCCTGCCACCCCACAGCACTGCCACCCTCAAAAAAAAGTATTGATCAGACGTCCCCTTGACTTCAGTCTTAAAGAAGGGGCCCATCGAACCCGGAACAGGCAGGAACCTCACGCGCGCAAGCTTCTTTGGCGGTTGCGGACCTGTCTGCGCAGTTTCAACAGGGAGGTGGGCACACTACCATGCAGCACTAGGGATTGAACCATGGTGGGGAGCTCTACACCTCGGGTGCTCAACCACTGCGCCATCAGCACATCTGCGGACTGACCTGACATATTATGTTCAAAGCCTTGGTGCTCCTTTGTTGTGCTCACTGCCTCGCTGCCATCTTCTCCCTAGCCTCCTCCGTGTCCTTTCAAGCTGCTATATATGGACAACCTCCTATTAGTTTAGGAAGTTTTTCCATCCGAGGTCGTTTACAAAATTTGAATTTTAAAATTTTGAAATTCAAACACAGTTTTGCATGACAAGATGTTTTCAAATCAAAAAGTTGTCAACTACAATGTTTCATAACTTTTCGAGATCTACAAAGTTTATTTTGGTTGTTTGGTCATCTGTTCATCTGACATGGTCGTTCTAACATTGTTCACAAATCTTATATATCTCTCTTGTAGTTTCATAAACTACAAGAGAGATATGTTAGATTTGTGAACAAATTTATTTTCACTTTGTCGTATGAAGAAAAGACCAAAACAAACATTGTACATCTTGATGAGTTATACAACTTTGTAGTTGAAAACTTTTTCATTTGAATTAATTTACTGCTTCAAAATGTGCTTTGAAATTTTTTTTTGCCGAGTGTAAAAAAAATAACACTCGGCAAAGAAGCTCTTTGCCGAGTGTCAAAAAAAAACACTCGGCAAAGAGCTTCTTTGCCGAGTGTTAAAAAAAACACTCGGCAAATAGCCTCTTTGCCGAGTGTCAAAAAAAACACTCGGCAAAGGCGTCTTTGCCGAGTGCCCGAAAAAGAACACTCGGCAACTTAGGCGTTTCCGGTAGTGGCACACATACTCACAAGAAAATATGCTCACTTGAATTAGTTAACTTTACTAAAATGAAATTGGAAGTGTCCAGAATTGGACACTGAACAACCTTCTTTCCCATCCTTTGGGCCTACGGGGGGAGCACTCTGAGCCGATATCACTTAGGAATGGATTACCCTCGAAACTATTCAGGCATAATAGATTAAGGAAATGAGAAAGGAGGAAAACCATATATAAATAGCTTTACCCCAAAGCTCATGTTGCCCCAGTTGATACAGGGTGCGAAAATATGAACTTGAGATCACTTACAAGACATTCCATGTTCGAAAAGTCGGCCGGTGACCACTCAGGTTGTTGAAGGAAACATCCCTGTAGAACATAAATAACTTTTGTTTCTTAGAAATAAGGAATGATGGGTAAAGCTCACACTCACAGTGAGAACTGGACATATTAATTCAAAGAACAATGCGGCAATGATAAAAAGAAGGTTGTCAATAGAAAGTACAGACTGAAGATCATGGGAGCATCAGTGGCTAGTGATTCGGGTATAGGCAGTGACGGACCTAGGTTTTTACCTCTGGGTATGCGCAGCAAAAAAAATTCTTATGCAATTCGGTAAACCATATATAATTTGGTAAAACCATATTCTCATTCGGTAAAACCATATTCTAAAACCATATAAATTGTTCAAATCAAATACAAAATACTTTAAAATATAGCCATATAAGAGACTTACAATATTACTTGTTGATCCGTCGCTTTCTCAATGACATGAATGTCTCAATTATATCATCTTCATCAACTTGAAAGAAAATATCCCGCTCAATAAATGTTTGTAGACAATCATCCAGAACAATATCACCTAGCTTATTCCTTGATTTTGTTTTCACTATAACCAATGCAGAAAATACCCTTTCAACGCTCGCAGTTGCCACCGGTAAAAGCAATACCAATTTGAGAAGCAAGTACACCATATCATACACTTTGTGCCTATTTGTATCAACAAGCTTAACTGAGAGATCAACAATGTTGTCTAGACCTTGGAAGCATTCAGTTCGTTTCATGTCATCAATATAATTATCAAGTTGCAATTCTAGCTGTACCAAATTGTTGTTGGAGAAGTCATTAGGATAAAATTCAGCCAATCTACGCAGCTTCTGTGCATCAAATGAAGCAAAGGACTTGGAAGGACTAAATGCTGACATACAAGAGAGCAGCTCCATGTTGATCTCATCAAACCGATTATTAAGCTCTTGACTAATTTGATCAATGACACCAATGTACACTTCTCTTCTAAAATGGTCATCATTTTTTTGGTTTCGGGCACGGGCATACCTTGCTGATTTTCCATAAGGCACATAAGCATCATCCATAGCAGGAACTTCGACACCATGTGTAATACAAAAAGAAGTGACCGTCTTATGAAATTTATCCCAACCATCAGACCTCAACTGTTGCATTCTGCTCTTTGCCACATTAACAAGTGAGATTGCATTAAGAATATCTTGATCCCTTCTCTGCAAACACTCGGATAACTCATTTGTGTATCCAAGAATAACATACATTAAGTGCACAAAAAAAACAAACTCAAAGGTTTCAAATGCTCCAAGCACAAAATGAATCTTTGTCCAATCATCCTTATATGCAATATCAGCACCAAGCTCAATGAGCACATCATGGATTGAGGAATACATAGTGATGATGCTACATATAGTTTTGTAATGCGAGCCCCACCGAGTATCACCAGGCCTAGGCAAACCCATCTCTTGATTTAAACCACTCCCTGATTCAAGCTCACCACACTGTAGTGATTTCTTGACATTCTCCAGCCTAGCATTTCGAAGCATACCATGACGCTTGCAAGAAACCCCAATAATGTTCAACAAGATAGATACTTGATCAAAAAAGGTCTTGCAATCAGTATTTCCCTTGGCAACAGCTACAAGAACTAGTTGGAGTTGATGTGCAAAGCAATGAATATAATAAGCAGAAGGTGATTCTTTCATGATTAATGTTTTCAGCCCTTTAATATCACCTTTCATATTGCTAGCCCCATCATAACCTTGACCTCTAATCCGAGTCATACTCAATCCATTACTATCAAGTAAACCTTTAATTGCTTCCTTAAGTGACAAAGACGTAGTATCATCTACATGAACAACTCCAATGAAGTGCTCGCATGGCCTTCCAAATTTATCAACAAAACGCAAGCAAAGAGCTAGTTGTTCTTTATGTGATATGTCACTAGACTCATCGGCTAAAATTGCAAAGGGCTCATCACCAAGTTCCTCAATTATTTTCTTTCTAGTTTCTATGGCACAACAATGAATAATTTGCTTTTGTATCTTTGGGCTAGTCAAAGTGCAATTACCTGGTGCATTGTTCAAGACATACTTGTTCACTTCATCACTATTTCCTGCAAGAAACTTCAAAAGTTCAATGAAGTTGCCTCTGTTGCTAGACTCTTCACTTTCATCATTTCCACGGAATGCCAATCCTTGAAGCAAAAGAAACTTGATACATCTAAGTGAATATGTCAATCTTTTCTTGTAAAGACGAAGCTCCTCATCAGTCCACTTATCAATGTGATAATCAATTGCTACCTTGGGATTTATAAAATCAATATACCTCTCCTGAGCTGCTTTGTGTGCCTTAGAACCACTATGTTTGATGAGTGCGGCGTTTCCTATATTCCAATTATCCCATCCATCAACAACAAATGCATCTGACCCACTGCCCTTCTTGAACAAGTAGCATATAAAGCAAAATACAGAATCCTTCTTGATACTATATTCAAGCCACTCATAATTATACAACCACTGTAAACTGAATCGACGAGGTCTGTCTCCAATGTTTCGATACGGGAAATCATGTATATAAGGTTTGCAAGGACCTTTAGTAATATATGCTCTACGGATTGCATCTTGATCATTAACATGATAATCTTTTATGGACAGCCTTTCACCTGGATCATATGGTAGAAGATCGATGTCATACACCGGTGGCTTTGATGCGGGCGGTGGCGGTGGCGATGACGCTAGCAGGGGCGAAGGATCTGCAATTTCTTCAACTTCTGCTCTATCTTCTCGATTCTGCTCTTCCACAACAGTTTCAACCGAAGGTGGGGTAGGGTTCAAAGCAGCTGCAGCCGGCTTCTTTGCTGCTTTGCAAAAAAAGGATCGAATGTCGCCGTTTCTCTTCATCATTCAACAATTCTTCTGAAAAATAGTTTATAATTACCAAACGTGCGAAACTCAAATAGTATAGTCACATGCGATTGATGCTAAATTGCTAATCAGTGGTCTGTTGAACAAACTCACGAACACGAATTGAAATAATAAAAAATCACCCATAAATAAATAAATAAATAAATAAATATATAACTATACGAGTACAGTACAAAGTTTTTTTTACAAATAACAAGATCAATACCTGCAGTCCTACAACTAAGTGCCATCGGAGTCGGAGTGCCGATCAGTCGAGGCGTCGAGCAGTCGGCGGCGTACCGGGGATGACTCAGCCCCGGCGACCGACGCAATCCCGGGTCCCGCGTCCAGCCGTCCTGGGCCTCCTGGCCCGTGCGGCCGCGCCGCGCCGAAGGCCAAACTGTCAAAGCTCCGCCGAAGTGCCAAACTGCCGAACGATGCCCGACGCGGCGACGCGACGCGATCCGCCCGAGTGCCCGACGCGCCGTCGCCGAACTGCCAAAGCTCCGCCGTGGCCGGCCGCTGGGCGGCTGGGCGCTGGCGCAGAGACGAAGATGATTCGACTTCTCCGCGTGCAGTTACTCCTAGGGCCCAGGCCGGCGCAAACTCCGCGTACTTGTGTTGCGTACTTGCGAAAGCGCAGAAGCCGAACCGAGTCGTAGTCGTTGCGTACTTGCGTTGCTTCCTCTCCCTCTCTCTCTTTACGTATAAATTTTCTATTATGTATGTACGCGGCCTCTCCACTTGCGTCGCGCGGACGCTCGCTGATACCAGGCCGTTCGGTTTCTGCTATTCTCCAGCCTCCAGGTAGTTTTCTTTTACAAATACTGTGTATATAGTCAGGGTACAGTCCCAGGAACGCAGGGTATGCCAGGGCATACCTGGCATACCCTGTAGCTCCGTCCCTGGGTATAGGTCCAGATAAGCTGTTATTGTTCAATTTCCTGGAGGAAAGAGACAAAAGGCCGATAAAATAAAGATCATGTGACTCGATCAATCTTCAGATTTAAAGATAATCTACAAAACTGAGATACAGATATGTCTGGATATAATGTTGGCATCAGGAAGATTTATTAGTCTTATAGGTACTGCAGTTTGGCCAGATGACCCAGTATACTTGGGATGCTTCCACTGAAATGATTGTTTGACAGGTCAAGTACTTCAAGCAGCTTCATCCTGCCTACGGTGTCAGGGATAGGGCCAGAAAGAGCATTAAGGCTTAACAACCTGCCAAAAAAATTGAGAACAAACTCATCATTTCCTCACAAGTCACAGCTCACAACAGCAAGTAGGAAGTGCATGGCTGCATGCAAGTTAAAAAATTAGTACAGCCTGGAAATTTCAAAGGAATCTCACTAGAACTCTCCCCTCAGAGTTCACTAAAAATTCACTCCTGCTACATATGTTCCGGACAGGGCTAACATAGAAATTCTGGATCTTTTTGACTTACAGATATCGCAGCAACCTGAGTTTTCCGACCGCCGGCGACAGTATGCCAGAGAGGTTCTTGTTCGTCATAGACCTACGAACAGCGTACAAACGCAGAGAACCATGAGCCGGACGTCAAAATCATGGCAGAACAGAAACAAACGTCCATATATGCACAGGATGAGGAGAACGTACAGCACTTAAATTTGTCCCTTTTGGCAGGTGATCATGCTCCAGTGGCACGGGTCGTTGCCGAACTTGAGGTCCCAGTCCCACAGCACGTTGCCGGGATCATGCAGCGCCGCCTTGATGGCCACCAGCGCCTTGGCTGCAAACCACACGCAAGACCACGACGTTGATGGATAGAAGGCAACGCAACGCAGCAGCAAAGAACCAAGAAGAGCGCGTCGATCGAGCACAAGATCGATCTGATTTTGCTTTGACGGACACGCCGGCGGCCGGTCGGACGGAGGAAAAATAACACTGCAGCACCAGCACAGCACGTACCTTGTTTGCCTAATTTCCCAGCCGCGGTGGCGCAAAGCACCGCCGCCACAGCGACCACGACGCCCACCACAGCCACCACCAGCCTCCTTGTCGCCTCCGGAGCTCCACGCCCGCCCATGGCGCCGCCATACGTCTAGATACCCCCCCCCCCCCCCCCCCCCCCCCCCTCTCTCTCTCTCGGCCCCGACGCGCCGCGCACAGGACAGGGTTCGTTCGGAAACTGCCGCGGCCAGGGGATAGTGAGAGTCGTATCGAGGCAATGTGGGAAAGCGGGGAGCACACCACAGCACACCGGCCTAATGCCCTCAGTGGTCGAGGCTGCAGACGCGGTGACGCCACTGCGGATGCTGCCGTTGCGTGCATGCCGCGCGGCCGGACGGGTGCCTGCCTACTGCTTGTCCGTAGCGCACCGCCCGCCCCGCCCCTGGCTGGCTGGCTGGCTTCCGTTACCGGTGGCCGGGGACTGCGCGTCGCGTAGGTGCTAAGCAGTGCGGCGCCGAGGAGGGTAGCGTGCGCCGCTCGTGACGATCTGGGGCCGGAGATGTGATCGCCACCGGCAGTAAACCACGCCGGCCATGCAATGCAGCGCGGCGCCTTGACGTTTCACGAGGGAGGAACTCAGAAAGGGATCTTTCAGATTTAGCAGTGATTTAGTAACTAGCTTACAGGAGGTTGTGTTCATGAGTCATGACCATATGTTATTACATACTACGGACGGAGAGAGTAGGATTTTATTTATTATAATAGCAATCTAAACCTATGGTACCATACTAATGGTACGTATGCGTATAGGCATCGACGGAGGTATGAAATTTTATCAATTAGACAATTTGTCATGGACGTATATTTACTTTACCTCCACTTTATCTGACCCGCTGCCATCCTTACCCATAGCTGGATCACGATACGTGGCGGGATGAGGCGCAAGGCACGCAGGACACACCCTAAAAAATTGTAGGATGAGATATAACAAAGTAATATAAAATAAAAAAGCAACAGCTAGCAAAATGAACAAAGAAATGAGAGTATCACAGTATCACCACTCAGCACTCACGGCCTAGCAACAAAAGGAAATTCTTCCATGCATGGGCAGCAAACGTTTGGAGCGCGCCCTTTGGCAGGGCTCTTCTGAATGGCAGTGGCGATTCAGAACTTTTAAAGTTGGGAATTCCTAAATTAAAGCCTGTCTATATCACCGGCTGCACGTCACGCCGCGACATTATGTCTGTATCCGTATACATGCCAGTCTTAGGTTTAAGTGAGAATTAAGATTTGAATGATAGTTGAGGATTAGGTGTAGGTTAGAGGCGATAGATACATATGATGCCTATGCATGCACCCATGTGTGTGATTGAAGGATGGAGAGGAAGATCCTAGTTGATCGATTGACGAATGACAATTTATATGGGCTTAAGGAAGTCTTGACGTAGTATGTTGAGATTAGGCCGATAAGCTACAGTTTTTGATATGTGAATAGCAAGAAAATAATGAAAATGCAATGCAACTATTTTGAAACATTTGTACGGTCTACTTTTATAGATCTCATCGTATATAACACAACGGTGTAAATGAAATTAAAAGTAGATATTTCATAAAAAAAATAAAACTGCCGGTCAAAAGACAAATATGAGCTACACGTTGGTTAATGGTTATGATAATGATACCTACCAGACGTCCGAACGAACAGACGTCTCCGTCCGCTCATTTTCACATCCGCTCATTCCTCCCGCGCCCCTTCCCCCACCACGGCATCTCCGCACCCGCCGCAACGCTCGTCTGCCGAGCCACGTCCCCTCGCCCCACTGTACCCCCACGCGCGTCGCACGAGCCGTGTGTAAGGGACCGTGACGCCTAAGAGGGGGGTGAATTAGGCAACTTAAAACTCTAACTCTAAACTATGGCATCTTTTTCTATCCTTAGCAAAAACCTATGCAAAAGATAAACTATCTAAATGTGCAACTACGGTTTTGCTAGTGTGTTGCTATCTCTACCGCAAAAAAGAGTTATGCAACCTAGGTTCCAAACCTATCAACTAGCCTATCACTAAGCTAGGAAAGTAAAGTACAAACCAAGATTGCAATGTAAATGCGGAAGCTAAAGAGTAAGGTAGAGATTTACAAACTCCCTTAGACGACTCCGATATTTTTACCGAGGTATCGAGAAGCGCGTAAGCTTCCCCTAGTCCTCGTTGGAGCCCCTCGCAAGGAATCCCTCGCAAAGGCCAACCTCCCGGTCGGGTAACTCCGTGGATAGCCTCGGGCTTTCCCCACGCTCAAGTGGGTCTCTTGTGTGCCTTTCGGCAAGCCTCTCCCGGACCGCTCCCCACCGTCTTCACTATCAAGCTTCCGGCCAAACCGCTGCAGGCCTTGTTCCCTTCGGTACACGGTGGCGGCCACACCAAAAATGCAGTTGGTGTGATCTCGCAAGACTACAAGCCCCTCCGATGTACAACAATGGTGCGTGCAAGTACAGAGT
Source organism: Miscanthus floridulus (assembly GCF_019320115.1). NCBI lineage: Eukaryota > Viridiplantae > Streptophyta > Magnoliopsida > Poales > Poaceae > Miscanthus > Miscanthus floridulus. The sequence goes on from NC_089596.1 coordinate 32,364,038, forward strand.
GGTAAAAGGTGTGCAAACCTCACTAAACACTAGGCCTAAACCTAGAGCAAGCGCATAAATGGTGGTCTAACTAACCTAAGCACTTCGCAATGCACCTACGCTAATCACCGAATGTATCACTAAGTACTATGCAAGTGGAGATCACTAAAGTGATGTATCAACACCCTTGGTATGTTTCCTCAGCTCTCCACATCTCAAATGGCCGGTTGGAGGGTCTACTTATAGCCCCACAAGTGAGAACGCGTCCGGTCCTGCCGACCGTTGTAGCGCGCGCGTTGATCGGACTCTGGGCCGAGTCCAGTCTCACTCGATCGGACGCGTCCGGTCGTGCTGGCGCCGCTCTTGAACCTTTCTGGACATGATCGGACGCTACTTCTTGGTGCGTCCGGTCATCCTGCCGTCGCGTCCGGTCATGCTGAGAGCGTTGCCGTTGACGATGAACAGTGAAGTGCATGCGTCCGGTCACTGCCTCGCTCAGCATCCGATCGCTGCTGCTGATGCCTGCTGTTGCCGAGCAACTGATCGGACGCATCCGGTCCTCATAGGTCCGCGTCCGGTCACCTCTGTCGAGCTCGTTTCTTCGTGATCTCGCGTCCGGCTTGGTTCCCATTTTCGTGCTTGGACTTTGCTTGATATCTTGAGTCTTCTCTTGTGCTTCTAGGGTCTTGCTTATGGTGTTGATCGTGGGATCATCATGTCGCCTTCGTCCAAGTCACGTCTTGCACCCTATTGAACTACAAAACAAATACTTGCAAATTCATTAGTCCAATTTGGTTGTGTTGGTCATCAAACACCAAAATCCAAAGTAAATGGGCCTAGGGTCCATTTTCCTTACACCGTGCGCCGCGCTGCCTCCCTCTCCCTCCTCCTGCTCCGGCGTGGCGGCGTCCCCGGCGCGAGCACGAGCTCTGATCCATGCGGCCACCCCCAGCGACCCCCTTCCTCTTCTCCGACCGGCCACCCCTGGCCTCAACACCGGTGCGGGGACGGGCACGACCCCGGTGGCTACCACGGCGCGGGCACAAATCCGGCTCGGGCGCGCGGCCCTACTCTGGCATGGGATGCACAGCTCCAGCATGGGCGCGCAGTGTTGCCTCGGTCCACTCCCTCCACCTGCTCCCCATCCCAAATCCCGCGCTCCGATACGACCGCGGCCGTGGTGGGTTCGATTCTCCTCCTATGGGGGCAGCAACTATGGATCAGAGCCGGCGAGTGGTGGAGTCGTACTGGCCATTCATCTAAGCAGATGTTGCGCTTGAAAGTACATGTTGCAAGTATTTGTTTCAAGTGTTTTAGATATTCCATAGGTATATTGCAATTGTTTCATGCGGATGTTGCGAAAGTAGATCGAGATGTTGTAATGGTTGTACACATATGTTGCAAGCTTTTGTTCCCAATGTTTCATCTGTGTTTTTCGCAACGCATGTTGTAATTGTGTTTATCTAGATGTTTGCATATGATCCACATTGCATGTGTTTTATTCGGATGTTGTGTATCGTTGCGATGGTTTTCAAGTGTGTTTCAGGTGTGTTTTTCAAGTGTTTCATAAGCATGTTTCAAGTGTTTCAACTGCCTTCCGACGTATGTTGCAACCATTGTATTTGGATGTTTTAAAAGTAGATCGGGTGTTGCTTCTCTCCTCCTCCCACCTTGTGTTGCATCGTCTCTACCGGAGCCAGCAGAGCATCCATACGAACGAGGGATGGGCGCGATGGGTGCGGAACGAGGGAGCTGCGTGCGTCGGACGCAAGTGAGGGAGCTCCGTACGGTCGGACGCTGCCTCCGAAGCGGGATGGGTGTTGGGCGGAGTGTGTGGCGTACGTCGCGGTTTGGGAGCAAGGGCACAGGCTCTTGGTGACATGGGCAAGGCGGGCGGGCGCTCTCCTATTGTGCGGGCGCATGGCGTGTGCGTCTATCAGAAGCCGTGTCCGGATGTAGGCTTGGAATCGGACGTCTGGACGCTAGGCTTACCGTAATGGTTAACTACTCTCACAACTGGCGGCTAGGCTGCGCTGCCACGCGCTAGCTAGCTGGCCTGCGGAAGCTTTTCCGTCTTCTGGGTTAGACTGTATTTGATGATCCAGCCTGACCTTAATGTTAGTATAGTTAGCTGGGCCAGGCCGGTGTCACGAACTCAAGCTGAAGCGCGATCCATCGCCACATCGACTTTCCCAAGGAGTGAGCCTATGAGTTTCAAAAAAAAAGAAAGGAGTGCGCCTATGGACTTCGACTGAACGCCAGCCCAGCACGTCATGGACAGGCCAGGTGACATATATCAGTTTAATCGACAAAGCAAGCAGCGATGCACAGGCCAGGTGCGCACACCAAAGTCCAGCCCAGTTATCTATATTAGGCCCATGAAAGTAGTAACTCGCTGGCCAGGCCCACTTCAAAAATGCAATGCACCGCGAGTGTCCACTTGAAGCATCAACGACCATATCCCTTCCCAAATTAAAAAAAAAAAACATCAACGACCATATCAACACCATACATTGCTGAGCTGATATACAGTGTAATAAAAGGCCATGATCACTAAGGTGATGGAAAAAAAATAAAAAAATATACTGTAGATTACTCCCTCCATTCCCAAATTATAACACGTTTGATTTTTCTAAATACATTATTTTTACTATATACATCTGAATATAGTGTATGTCTAAGTACATAGCAAAAGTTATGTATCTAGAAAAATCAAAATGCCTTATAATTTGGAATGAAGTACTCCCTCCATCCCAAATTGTAAGACGTTTGACTTTTTTTTGACCCCAAGTTTGACCACTCGTCTTATTCAAAAAATTTATGCAAATATAGTCAAATTTAAGTCATTCTTGAAGAATTTTTATTAATAAACCAAACCACGACGAAAGAAGTGATATTTTACACAAATTTTTGAATAAGACGAGTGGTCAAACTTGATGTCAAAAAAGTCAAACATCTTACAATTTGGGATGGACTGATTACATGATAGCAAGCTCTATAGTTCCACGCTGTACAATTGATAGGATGTCCTATTGTGCCTCATAATTGACACTCGCATGGTCCAGATTCAAACATTCCAGCAAACTGTGCCTAACCTTTGCACCAGGGCACTTGGCTCCAGCCATCGGGTCAACCCTAGTTGTTTCACCTGAACCTTGCACACTCAACTACATCGCTAACAGTAACTATTTGTGTTTGTGTGTCTAGTTTAAATCTCAGTGTGGTTTAGAGCAGAACATCATTGTCGTCCCCAAGAATTGACAGAGAGAATGGCGCAATTGCAACATTGAATGTTGATGATCCAGCCTTGTCGATGTGCTTCATCTCAAAGTCACCTTCCTACAATCCAAAATGGGTTCAAATTACTTCTATTTTCTAGGTACAGAAAAAGGCAATGCTAAACATAACAGCAAAATGTTGTTGAAACTTCTTTGCAGAAACTTCTGTAGACTTACCATTCTCCCATTTGGAGTGCTCAATGGGCATGCAGAAGAGTACTCAAAACCAGTCTTCGGAAATATGACAGGCTGTTCTCCCACTACTCCAACTCCCCTAACACAACAATGATGTCAATCATATTAGCACATCCTTTATGATAATCAAATTAGAGTATCATTACAGTAAACACTAACCAAATATTTTCCGTCCTTCCATTTCCATCTGTAACAATCCAGTGTCTTCTGAGAAGCTGAACAGGGCGCTGAGAATTATTCGTGATTCTAATTCTATAAGCAAAAAAGAATTGGCCTTTCAATGGCTGGCTCCGGCTTTCAATATAGACGCTCCTGACTTGAACTCTAATCCCCTAAAATTTTCACTAAAACTGTATCAGAAAGTTTTTCACTAAAACTGTATCAGAAAATTATATTGCACCCAAAGATATAAACTAATAGTTTATCTAAGTTAATTAAATACACTAACGCTGTCATGACTGTGAGAAAGCGAAATCTTTTTGGCCATTTCTCAGTCAGTGACGCGTTAACTGGTAACCTAGGATTCCTAGGCTGCTGTTTCAGATTTGCTTTGATAGCAAAACTTCTTCGGTATCTCAAATTCCCGTGGGACATAGCACTGCAAATACTTATAGATGAATGATCTTTTTCTCCAATACCTCTAGAAGATTTTTTGTCACTAATATGCAAGTTCCAACTCCGCCTATGGTGGGGCGTCTTTGGTGTCCCAGCATAGCAGGTCTCAAGCTCTGATAAAGGAGCAAGATTGTGTTAGGCGCGACGAAACAATGTAAAAACTTAGCCACTTTAATGGAGATGAAACCCAAAAGAATCCCGTTGGGGCGTAACCCTCTTAGCGACGCGCCATGTGGGAACCCGGGTATGGTGTTAAATGAGCAACGGCCGGGTCGTCACCCCCGTGACGCGCCGTGTCGCGATCTGGACACGGTGTCAAGTGAGCAAGGAGCAGGTCGTCGCATCCTTAGTGGCGCCCCACATCGGCGCCCGGATGTGGTGCAAAATGAGCAAGGGTCTTCACACCTACCTCGGCGGATGCGAAGGATAAGTAAGCTAGTCGAGCCAATTAGGATCCGTTTAGGTAGCTGTAATGTTGGATCCATTACAGGTAAGTTAAGAGAGTTAGTGGACAAAGCGGTTAGGAAGCGTGTAAATATCTTATGCGTCCAAGAGACTAAATGGAAGGGGCAGAAGGCGAAGGAGGTGGACAATACCGGCTTCAAGCTCTGGTACACAGGGATAACTTTAAATAAAAATGGAGTAGGAGTTTTGATTGATAAGGGCCTCAAGGATAGTGTGGTGGAGGTGAGAAGGCAAGGGGATAGGATCATCTTAGTTAAACTTGTCATTAGTGATATGGTCTTAAACGTAATTAGTATGTATGCCCCCAAGTAGGCCATGATGAGAGTGCTAAGCGGCTTTTCTGGGAAAACTTAGATCACTTGGTTAGAGTTGTCCCTAATAACGAGCTCTTTATAGGAGGTGATCTTAATGGCCATGTAGGTACATCAAGTGCAGGTTTCGAGGCGGTTCATGGGGGTTTCGGATATGGTAGTAGGAACCAGGAGGGAGAGGAAGTCTTACACTTCGCCATAGCTTTTGATCTGATGATAGCTAACACTTTCTTCCGTAAGAGACAGTCCCATTTAGTGACATTTAGTAGCGGCCAATACTCTAGTTAAATCGACTTTGTTCTTACAGGAAGGAGGGATAAACGAACATGCGTGGACTGTAAAATAATACCTGGAGAATGTGTGGTCGCTCAACACAAGCTGGTGGTGGCTGACTTCCGCTTTCTGGTGCAAGCTCGTGGGAACAAACAAGGTAGGGTTGTTAGAACGAAGTGGTGAAAATTAGAAAGGGAGGCATCAAAGGTCTTTAAGGAAAAGGTCATTGAAGAGGGCCCTTGGAATGATGAAGGCGATGCAAACAGCATGTGGGAGAAGATGGCAACATGCGTTCGAAAGGTTGCTTCAGAGATGCTTGGAGTGACCAAAGGGAGCGGATGCGACTCGAGAGACACTTGGTGGTGGAATGAAGATGTGCAAAAGGCTATTAAGGAAAAGGAGTGTTATAAGCGCTTGTATCATGACAGGTGTGCAAACAACATAGAGAAGTACAAGGTGGTAAAGAAGACTGCAAAACGAGTGGTGAGTGAGGCAAAGGGACGGGCCTATGAGAACCTTTACCGACGTTTGAATACGAAGAAAGGAGAGAAGGACATTTATAGGATGGCTAGAGCTCACGATAGGAAGACAAGGGACTTCAACCAAGTCAAGTGCATAAAGGATGAGAGGGAGCAACTCTTGGTGAAGGAGGATGAGATCAGACATAGATGGCAAGAGTATTTTGATAAATTATTCAATGGTGAGAACGAGAACACCACCGTTCAGCTGGACGACTCGTTTGATGACACTAACAGGCGCTTTGTGCGGAGGATTCAAGAATTAGAGGTCAGAGAAGCCTTGAAAATGATGAAAGGGGGCAAAGCGATGGGCCCTGATGGTATCCCAATCAAGATGTGGAAATGTCTCACGGATATAGCTATAGTATGGCTAACCAAGATGTTCAACAATATCTTTCGATCGAACAAGATGCCTGAAGAGTGCAGAAGAAGCATATTGGTACCAATCTACAAGAACAAGGGAGATATCCAAAGTTGTACTAATTATCGGAGAATTAAGTTGATGAGCCACACTATGAAGTTATGGGAGAGAGTCATCGAGCAGCGCTTGCGAGGAACGATGCAAATATCAACGAACCAATTTGGTTTCATGCCCGGAAGGTCAACCACAGAAGCAATCTTCTTAATAAGACAGGTTATGGAGCGGTTTACAGAGCAGAAGAATGACCTCCACTTGGTTTTCATTGACTTGGAGAAAACTTATGACAATATATCAAGAAATGTTATGTGGTAGTCTTTGGACAAGCAAAAAGTCCCATTAAAGTACGTGACCCTCATCAAGGACATGTACAACAATGTTGTGACTAGTGTTCGAACAAACGATGGTAACATAGATTACTTCCCGATTAAAATTGGACTTCATCAAGGGTCAGCCTTAAGCCCGTATCTCTTTGCCTTGGTAATGGATGAGGTTACCAGAAATATACAAGGGGATATCCCTTGGTGTATGTTGTTCGCTGATGATGTAGTATTAGTGGACGAAAGTCAGGCAGGAGTAAATAGAAAACTAGAGTTATGGCGGCAGACCCTTGAGTCTAAAGGTTTTAAATTGAGCAGAACTAAAACCGAATACATGAGATGCGACTTTGGCGGAGTTGTACAGGAAGAGGGAGATGTGAGTTTGGAAGGTCCAGTAGTGTCTAAGAATGATATCTTTCGGTACCTGGGATCGATGCTACAGAAGAATGAAGATATTGATGCGGACGTTAGCCATAGAATCAAAGCAGGATGGATCAAGTGGCGACAAGCTTCTGGCATTCTCTGTGATAAGAGGGTAACACAAAAGTTAAAAGGCAAGTTCTATAGAACGGCGATTAGATCGGCTATGTTGTATGGAGCAGAATGTTGGCCTACAAAGATTCGGCATGTTCAACAACTGAGTGTTGCAGAAATGCGTATATTGCGATGGATTTACGGTCACACAATCATGGACCGAGTTCGGAACGATGATATACGTTATCGCCTAGAGGTAGCACCAATTGAAGAAAAGCTTATCCAACATCGGTTGAGGTGGTTTAGCCATGTCCAAAGAAGACCTCCAGAGGCACTAGTGCATTGTGGAGTCCTAAGCCAAGCTAATAATACAAGGAGAGGTAGAGGAAGACCGAAATTAACATGGGGAGAGGCAATAAAAAGATATTTGAAAATTTAAGATATACCTAGAGATCTATGTTTGAATAGAAGTACTTGGAAAGCAGCTATTGAAGTGCCTGAACCGTGACTTTGGGCTCTTGGTGGGTTTCAACTCTAGCCTACCCCAACTTGCTTGGGACTGAAAGGCTATGTTGTTGTTGTTGTTGTAATATGCAAGTTCCTGTCTCAAAATATCACATGGTCCAATTTATGAAAAGCAACCAGACCACATTCAAGTGCTCATTTTCTACAAGCACAACATGTGAAGAGATAAAACATGTCCAAGGTGTGCAGTTTTGACCAGGTAAGATGGAACATAATTCAGTGATGACCTTGACCCTATTAATCACTTCTTTTCCTCGTACTCTTAGACAAGTTTCACATTCTCGGGGAAAAAAAACAAAAAACAAAACAAAACTCTTGGACCAGTTTCTTAGCATATTCTTGCTCCAATAGTAAGCTGGAAACTTTTCAACACTTCATACTTTGACATGGAAAACGACAATACTTCAATCAATATTTTGCCATGGAAAACGAATGTACTTTCCAAACTGAAAGGGAGGTGCTGAAAAAAAAACTTACCAAAGTAGTTGCATCGCTAGAACATTTGAGGAGGGAGTGTGGAGCCAAAATCGTTAATTCATCTCTGTATTTAGCAGCATCCTGGAAGGATGAATGCATGAAAAATAAACTTGGCGAGGGCACCTTTTTTTAGACAATCGAAAAAAGTTCCAGCATCCTCTTTCAAATATGTATCAGTCCACAATTATTACAGTAGCAACCTAAACAGAAAAACAGCAAAACACTACGTGCTCTCTGATATGACTGCAAAGCAAAGTTGCACTACATCGCAAGTAGTACAATTGAAAGTTCAAAGTCCCAACCATGAGGCTGGAATAGTGGAAATGCAATTCCACCATGAGAATGAGAATGTCCAACAGAAGCCATAAGGTAAAAGCACATGCCTTGTGTCCCTAAGACTTTCTCTGAACCTTTAGTGCCATCAATTGGTCAAAAGGAATCATGCATCCAATAGTTCAGTCACATATGAGCAAATCAGTCATCATCATAAAAGACTTCTAGCACACATAGCCTTCACAAAGTCTCTGTCTCAGTTAGCTACCATGAATAAGAATGGTTGGAGGTTGGAATAATCCGTCAGTGTATATTCATCATCCAACCATGCTAAGGCAACTGAAAGTAACTGAATTGCTTGGAACAACGGACAAGGCATGAGTACAATACCTCAAACCTCTCCTCGTCAATGGCTTTCTTCATCAACCGGCGGAGGCGCAGCACGGGCTCCTCCTCTTCGAACGACCTCAGCGAATCCCTCAGCCTCGCTGCTTCCTTGTAATCCTGCACAACCAATCCCATGTTGCAGGTCAACGAAGAGTCCAAATTTGAGCGAACGTTGATATTGCAAAAAAATTCTATCTCGGCCTTGGTACCTCAAATTGGGCGGCCACGGCGAGCTGCTGCTTTAGCATGGCGTACTTCTGGCTCCTCATCAGCAGCGACGCGACCGCCTTCTCCTTCTTCTCCCTCTGCACCACCTCCTCCCTCTCCTCGTCCTTCCCCGGCGAATTCGAGCTCGAATTAGCGTCCGAGGCCGCTGCCGACGCCACCAGCGCCCGGCGCTCTGCAGTGAATCTACCCTGCGGCCACCTCGCGATTCTTGGCCTCGGCCCCGTCCACGCCGCCGTGGGAACCGGCGCCTGCGACCTTAGACCCGCCCACTGCATCCTCCTCTTCCTTCTCCGGAAACTAAATCGAATTGGTTCCCCGCGAAAACAGAAAATAATGAAACCAAAATCGGCGGCACTCGGATGAACAGATCGCGACGGTTTCTTGGAGGCCGGCGAGTGGCTGCCCAGGCTTCGCTCCCCTCCCCGCCGCTAAAATTAGGCGCCCTTATTGCTCTCCATTTCTGTGGCTCCGTCGCTCGCCAAGAAAACCCGGCAACAACCAACAGGGGAAGACAACGAAGGGGGGAAAAATCTTGGATGCCTATTAGCGGCTGGAGAATCAATTATTCGCTCGGATAAGACATGGAACACGTCGGAATCGGGGAGTGGAGTCCGGGAGGAAAAGATCCCGTCTTGTGTGTGGACAGCCACGCCACAGGCCCAGCGACCGCAATCGCAAATAGTTCGTCGGCGGTGGCCGTGAGCCGGTGACCACTTGCTAGGCGACAGGATCGCCTGGCTCACATGTCAGTGACCACTTGCAGCGGCTGGGAATGTTTTCCTCGGCGTTAAGCCAAGTATTAGAGAATCTCCGATAGTTTAAAAAAATGGTAAATCGATGATCTTTTCAAGTTGCTAAAGAAGTAGGAGTATATTTGTTGTCTTTCATCGATCATTTTCAATAATATCTCACATATAAAAAGTAGAAGACAATTTTGTATTAGGAACCATATATTTCGAAATCACCTCGATCACTTGTATACATCATTTGTCTCTTATACATTTACGTTGCGAACTCTAAAGATTCGACTGTTCGGGAGCGCTCAAAGTCGACTCGTATTTTTTTTGCACGCAGGCGTTTTTTCCAAGTGCAGATAGATTGGGAGCTAGAATAATGTGTTGTTGGAGAGAGAATTTCCTTTTGTCTTGCCAAAAAAAATCAAGATTAGGAGATGCTCTTTGCTATGAAGTGCTACGAACGGGAATGGAGAGCCTCATTGCTTTGATCAAAATTTGGTTGCTAAAACTTGAATAAGTTAGGTTTTTTGTTTTCATTTGGTTTGTTATTAGAATTTGCTAACCTTTTCACATTTGTCTTGCTAAAATCTATAAGAAATATTTTTTTTTACCAAATTTTAGTAACTCTTGCTTGCCAAATCTTTAGCGTAGTGAACCTTGGTAGCCAACCAAACAAGCCTAGAATAACTGTGAGACCAATGAGGAAAAGGAACCAAACATACTCCGCGAAACATTGATTATATAAAATAAAACTTATTTCTACTGGACCATCATATAAAACTTTAAAAACATATCCAAAAGGATCACAAACACAACTTGCAGCTACTTTATGGTTGAGGCAAAAAAAGAAAAAGAAAAAGAAAAAAAAATACCTCTCTAGGCAAGGCCTTACTCTGTCCCATGCTTACCCGCACGCCGCTGGCCCTCGGCAACCCATGCAACCCTCCTTAGCTTCTCATGTCATTCTCCCCATTTCTCTCCACTGTTCATGCCAACTTACTATCCCCAATCTCATATGCCTCTTGCCCCCTCTCTCGTCCTCCTCTAAGCGATTCTACGTTAGTGAACGCCCTCTGTACTAGAGTTTGCATAGAGTCACATCCTCCACCAAAGCTCACAAGGAGGCCCTCCTCACTGGATGTTACCTTGTTGCTCTGCCTAGCTCAAACCTCATGTGTCTTGCCTCCCCGACATGACATGACACGCCAACCCATACGAGCTCAACTCTTTACATGCATCCATGCTTGTCGTCGCTCTGCCTTGACCCTCCATCTAGAATTGGCGAAAAATTGTTGAAGGAGAAAAAGGAAAAAGAAAATCCCAAGCCAATGACGCATAGGTAAACATGTCATAAGAAAATGATGGCCGAGATTTAGGGGCTACTACGACTATAGCTGTAGGCAGCGAGGACTATAAAAATAGGGGTAAACCCTCTTTAACATTTTAGGGCTCTAATTTGAGGAATACTTCAGAGATTCTCTCACATTCCAACTCATTACTCATACTCAAGTGAGCAACAATTTGCTAACACATTTACATGAAATTTTTTTCTAAAAAAATTGCAGTTCACCTATTCACCTATGCCCTCCCTCTAGGAAACTTTTTGTGAAGCACAATCCTTTGAACTAGCCCTTTAATCATATGTAAGTGTATTGGCGAACAATGCAACATGGTTGGACAATCTAGTCTCTTCCGCGCTCCACCATCGTCGGTGCCCGCCTCCTCCATGTGCCACTCATGCTGAGGGGATGAGAGGAGGTTTGAGAGAAAGGAGAGTGAGAGAGGGTTGGGCAGCGGGGTGAACTCACAGTACAGAGACGGTCACTTTCCTCGTGCGATTGTGACCACCTGTGACCGCGCGCGTGGTGGAGTTGTCCTCCACCGATGATCCCGTGCACGCACACCTTTCAGCAACTAGATTTTTAAACAGGTGACCCCAATCTCACATGAGAGCTCTCTTCGCCAGATCCTAACCCCACCGTGCACACTTCTCCTCGCTAGATCCCGAGCATGCTGCCGCCAACCACCCGCGCCTAAAGAGGAAGACAGGGAAGATGGGGAGGGAGACCAGAGAGGGAGGGAGCTAGAGAGGCACCGATGAACACCTGCCTTGAGCTCGTGCAACCACTTGCGCACTGCAAAGAGAGGGAGTTCGTGCAAGAGAAGGAGGGGTGTTGGCTGAATGGAGTTGGCCAGGGGATAGGGCATCGGTTGAGAGGGATTGAAGTAGGGTTTTGGTGGGCCTTGGGCCTCGTTGACAGAGGCAGGACACATAAGGGGTTCACTTCTGAAAATAGGTTCTAGTTTCAAAGACGAAAGTTATAAGAGGCCCGCCTATATTAATCAATTTCTCAAAGGCAGATTATCTCCTAAAATGAATTGGCCGCCTTCAAAGTTCATTAGGTATTTATGGAGATATGTACGAGTTTTTGTTGTCTCTGTAAATAAAAGTTGTTGCTTCCAAAAATCAATTTTGTGCTCTCTCCATTCCAAGTACATAAGATATTTTGGTTTTTCTAGATACATTGATTTTACTATGTACGTAGACATAAATGTATATCTAGATGCATAACAAAATCTATGTATCTAGAAATGACAAAATGTCTTATTATTTGGAATGGAGGGAGTAATAATCAATGCAGTTAACCAAGCACATATTTTTACATTTTAAACCAATCACGACCATAACACTGCATAGTTTCCTGTGAAGCAAACTAAACAACAGTGAGTTGTATAGCCTTGTCTAAGTTAATGATACGCTGCATACAGCCTAAATGCAATATAATACTAGTGCGAGCAACTAATCAGGTCCTAAAAAAGTCTAGGATTAGATGGAGAAGTATATTATTAGAGAAGCATGAAAATAGTGATAGAAACCTTCCACAGCCGACTATTTCCTCTTTATATAAAGAGCGTAATTCACTGCACCGGAAAGCTGCAGCAACTACGGCCTTTTCAATACAGCAGATACATATTTTTTTTTCTTTTTTGAAAACAAGCTAAGAGCATCTTCAAAAGCAAAGAAGAGTCTCCTAGTACAGGAATTTTGACAATTTCTACTCGATAAAACAGGACCCGTTCACGGAAGCCGGGGGCGTGGCATGCTTCACCGGCAATTATTTTTGCGCCGACACGTGGCCCCGCAGGCCCGCACTCTCTGTGCCCCGTGCGTCTGCAAGCTCATCCATCCTCAATCAAGAAAAAAAAAGGCTGCTGCCCCCCCCCCCACCCCCACCCACCGCGATGCTGGGATTTTTAACTTTTTGTCATCCTTACATATGATGCTCCGTCACTTTTATACGTGCTCCTACACAATTGTCATCGTAAACAGTGAACCTCCTGCGTTTTTATCATTTTTACTGACATGGCACGTCAGGTGGGCACGCTAGCGTAGCAGTGAGGCTGAGAAGGCCTACAGAGCGTGCAAAATGACCTAATTACCCCTATTGCTTCTTTCTCTACTCGCTGTCGACGAAATATGGTCGGCAGTCTACCTAGGGGTATGCTCAAGGTAGTAGATTATCGGCAGACAGGTGCGCAAGCTACAAATGAGATGGTGACGCAAGATAGACACGAGGTTTTATCCAGGTTCGGCCGCCGTGAAGGCGTAATACCTACGTCATGCGTCTGATTGTATTGCTGTGTGTAAATGAGATGATTTTTTAGAGGGGTCTCATGCCCGCCTTATATAGTCTGAGGGCAGGGTTACAGATCTGGAAACTAATCCCAACCAGTTACAATTGACATAGGTGGCCGGATAAGGATTCCTATTCTAACCGACCAGAATCTTGCTTGATCTCCAAGTCTGCCTTGATTCCTTGCGTGAGACTCCGAGCAGATCGGCTGGGCCGCGCGTCGTCTTCTAGTGGGTCGGACCCCTGGTCCGGGCCAGCCCAAACCTAGCCGTAAGGGTATAGGGGTTAATACCTCCACAGCTAGTCCCCGAACACCATGTATTATGTTGCGACACGCCGTTTGATCTTCTTCGGCTAATGCAGTCTGTCTTCATGTCATCTCCAACTGGTTGAAACATTGACCAAGCAAATGTGCCAGTATTCTGGTCAGCACAGAGAGTAGTAGACCACGATTATAGCCAAAGATTACGGTTGTCCGAAGAATGCATGGTGCTCTAAAGAAAAAAGAAAAAGATTTCTTTCCTAATCAAGTGTGCCCACTTGTATTTTCTGAAAAGAAATGTAAGTGACCCTTGTACAGTAGTAGTTATGGCCAACAGTCAGAGCGTAGGGGTCGATAAAATAAGCACATTCACCGTAAGGTGAAGTGTGCCCACTTAGTCCCTGAGCCTGGTAGTAGGTGACGTAGACACGTGGTGCCAGGGTCTAAAAAGAATTCCCAGTTAAGTTAAGAATCCAATCGTCGTACAAGCGATACGAGCTGCACCGGCAGGTGCATCGTACCGATGTAGTCCCCGAGCTTGCTGGAAGGCGAGGTATCAGCCTTGTAGCAAGGTTTAAGTGAGAAAAAATAAATGCCTCTCAACTGTATGTGAGTACAAATCACATATAGCCGAGGAGAGCGGTCCCCGAGCAATGGTCGGAGAGTGGTCGGGGCAGTCTCCGAGCGCAGCATGGGAAAAACGACGAATCCCTGAGAATAACCGTAGTCGGGACAGTCCCCGAGCACAAAGGTAGTCGGGACAGTCCCCGAGCACGAGGGTGGTCGAGACAGTCCCGAGCACGAGAGTGGTCGGAACAGTCCCCGAGCACGATGGTGGTCAGGACAGTCCCCGAGCATAAGGATAGTCGCGATAGTCCCCGAGCACGAGGGTGGTCGGGACAGTCCCCAAGCATAAAAAGTGTGGCAAACAACCATATGCATCTTCAAGCCAACCGACGAAGCCTACGGTCTCGACTAGCCAGGCATCGGCGGGGCCATCTTCATCAACTCGATCAATGCCAGAGTCCCCGAGACCCAAGCACGATGTCAGGCCCAGCGAGCAACAGGCGTCGCGTGCCCCGACCAGCCAATAGTGTAGGCTATAGCTGTAGAAGAAGATGTAGTTCGGTTATTGTAAACTTGGACCTTTTCAGGCAAGCTTGTAATAACATACTTGTATATCAACATAAGCTTGTTTGTTTTGTAGAAAATGTGTTTAAGCTCGGATATCGTGTTGATGTAACTAAGTTAGAACATGTTGGCGTTCTGTTTAGTTGTACCAGTTTAGTCGACACGTCATCCTAAAAGGTTTGTATGGCCCTGGTTTGTCTTGTGGTCGGAGTGTGAGGTGCGTAGCTTATGCACACGTAGAAACACACAAGTCAAACCAGAGAGCACCTGCCGATCACCCGTAGCGTAGAGAGCGGATCCCATGCACGCGTTGGGAGGAACCGGAGACAGGGCCTGCTTCGAGAACCCGAGAAGGAATGGTGGTCGGTTTTAACTGGTAGAGTTAGAATAACAATAGACTTCGAAGTGACACATTAGAGTGGTCGGAGAAATCATAATAGCCTTATTAAAATAAATCAAAAGTACAAGAGGGGTACATATCTTAGTAGCTAAGCATAGAAACGCCTAAGCTTGTCGATGTGCCAGGAATTGGGTACGTCTGTGCCGTCTAGGCGAGCTAACCTGTAAGATGTAGGGCGTGTAACCTCCTTGATCATGAATCGTTATTCCCATGGAGTTGCGAGTTTGTGGACACCAGCCTGATTCGTCTTCCACTTCAGGACCAGGTCCCCGACCACGAAGAACCGCTCCTTGACGTTCTTGTTGTAGTACCTACGTAAAACAGCAAGGTATTTGGCTGTACGTACGTAAGAATCGAGCCACTTCTCTTCTGCACTATTCACTTCTAGCTCCCGCACTTCATTGGTCTTGTCTTCATCGAAGTTCTCTACCCGTGCTGATCTGAAGGCTATATCTGCTGGGAGCACTGTCTCAGCGCCATAAACCATAAAGTATGGTGATACGCCTCCTCCGTGGTCATGGCGATGAAGTTGTCGGAGCCAGTGGTCCAGGTGATCTGGCCGATGGTGAACGCGAGGCCGTTCGGCGTAGCCATGGAACCGGGGATGATGACCATCTTGTTCGTCTGGGGAGCAGTACGCACACCCCCTACCTGGCGCGCCACTATCGATGAAATATGGTCGACAGTCTACCTAGGGGTATGCTCAAGATAGTAGATTATCGGCAGACAGGTGCGCAAGCTACGAACGAGATGGTGACGTAAGACAGACACGAGGTTTCATCCAGGTTCGGCCGCCGTGAAGGCGTAATACCTACATCCTGCGTCTGATTGTATTGCTGTGTGTAAATGAGATGATTTTTGAGAGGGGTCCCTTGCCCTTCTTATATAGTCTGTGGGGCAGGGTTACAGATCTGGAAACTAATCCCAACCAGTTACAATTGCCATAGGTGGTCGGATAAGGATTCCTATTCTAACCGACCAGGATCTTGCTTGATCTCCAAGTCTGCCTTGATTCCTTGCGCGGGACTCCGAGCAGATCGGCTAGGCCGCGCGTCGTCTTCTAGTGGGTCGGACCCCCTGGTCTGGGCCGGCCCAAACCTAGCCGTAAGGGTATAGGGGTTAATACCCCCACACTCGCTGACGCGTGGACCCCACACATCAGCTTTGTCTTCAACCTCCAGCCACGGATGGGAGCCAGGCACCTCCAGCTTCATCTCACACCTCCAGCACCTGGATGGGAGCCAGGCACCTCTAGCTTCGTCATCCCTCCATGGCTGCCGAGCAGCCGAGGACGATGAGCAAGGCACCACGCGCGAAGTCAATGGAGGAGTTCTTGTGGCAAAGAGGGGCTGGTGGTAGCCAGCCACGAGTAGAAGCGAGGCTCTCCGGCGGAGTGCTTCAGTTGAGGTGGAAGACGCCACTACGGTCATGGAATGGCGCTGAGATGTGGATAGGCGGCCGCAGCGGGTCCTTGCGGCGCCAACGAAGGAGACGGGGAGGCGAGAGCTGCTGTGTATGCGGAGATCGGTGAGCTCGACCTCGGGACGGCGGTGGTTCACAGCGATGGGGCGGGGGTTGCCGAACGACGAGTAGCTAGGTGAAGTCGTCATGCCACTGCGAACTCGCAGAGCCCGTTGGGAGTAGCAGAGACGGCTGGATGGGGGAGATCGATGGTGACGATGGAGCTCCAGTCATGGTCGTAGCTCCGTGCAAACTCCAGTCTTCTACCCCGCCTCTGTGGAAGCTGCAAACAGGAGCAAGCGCAGAGAGCTTTTATGAGGCAGCAGCTCTGTAGCAGCACAACCTAGGTGCCAGCGTGCCGCTCCTCCTCCCTCCGCCGCCAGAGTCCGCTCGCCGTCAGGTCGCTCGGCTTCGGGTGATGGTTGGAGGTTGAAGATAAGCTGACGTGTGGGGTTCACGCATCAGCGAGTAGAGGGAGAGAAGCAACAGGGGTAAATAAGCCATTTCGCATGCTCTGTAGGTCTTCTCATGCTGGCGTGCCCACCTGGCGTGCTGGCGTGCCATGTCAGCAAAAATGATAAAAACTTAGGAGGTTGATCATTTACTATGGCAATTGCGTAGGAATGCGTATAAAAATGAGAAACGAACGTGTCATCCGATGGCAAAAATTTAAAAATCCCCCCGACGCCTCCCCTGCTGCCGCATGCCGCCGCCCGCCCGCCCGCCCCTCTCCCACCGACTTCGCCAGCCCGCCCCTGCCCAGTCACGCGGCCACGCCGCCCCGTCGCTCCATGAAGACCGGGAAAGGGGTGAGTACGCAACGGCGCTGCTAGATCTACCCCCTCCTCGCTACCGGATCGAACCCTCCTCTGTCAGAAGCAGCCCGCCGTCGCCTGCAAGATGACTGCTGCAATGAGTTTGGCATTTGGCGACGCAGCTAGACCTGGACGATGGCAGAGCGGGGCGGGCTGAATGCAGCGGGCGGCGATGTCGGGGGTGCCACGGAGGCGGCGCGGAGGGCACAGTCGATGGTGCTGGCACTCGACAACAACAACGCGCGCCGCGCCGTGGACGACCACGCGGAGCTGCTGCTGCTTGGGTACACGCCATGATGCGAGCGCAGCGCACAGCTGCGGTTCGCCGAGACTGCGGCCGCGCTGTGCTCCATGGGCAGCGCTGTCGCCTTCGCAAAGTTCAGCGTGGAGCGCTACCCCAAGGCAGCCGCCGCCGTCGGGGTCAAGGGCTTCTCCACCGTGCTCCTCTTCGTTAATGACACCGAACCTATCATGGCCTGCGCACCCGGTGAGGATGCTGCTTTGCTGGAGTGGCCGTTCATATGTTTGACTAATTGACTGAAAATTATCTGTATCTCTTGTTGACCAATTAACTGAAAATTATGTGATTGAATTCCCTAAGCATTATAACTTTGGTGATATTTGATGGCTTGAGGAAATAATTTCAGGGTACGAGACTAAAGGAGCTGTTCTCGATCATTTTGGAGCTGGTGGAGATTGGAGATGGGGAGCAGAATGCAGTTCTTGGACATGGCAGGATATTGTTGTGTCCGTTTGTTTCCTCTCCATAGTTCGATATCAGTGTGCAAGGTTGAACACCAATTTTCAGCTTATATTACTGACATTTTAGAATTCAGATAAATAGCTAAGTTTACCTATGCTCATACATTGGACTGTCAATGATCACTGTGATCCATTATTCTTCTTGTGGCAAAGAGTACAAGTTACTATGTAGCTATTACTGCAAGGATTTTTTTTATTTCCCGTTGTTTGCTTTTATATAGGTGTGATGCTTTGAACTTTGCCTAATCTATCTTTTAGCTTTGCAAACAGGTTTGATTTCTTCCAAGCATCAGCATGTGGTATACTGTTACTCATGCACTGTCCTAACCAGCTTGAATCCCTGGTGAACAGAACCATCATCTTCCCTGCCTTTACCATGAAGCAGCAGCAGAGGACCACACAGGAGGGGGATGCCAAGTAGTAGGCAAATAAGACCAATGGCAAGCGGAATCTATCACCTGTGCTGGTAACTTGTTTGCTCACCTCCTGTTTGACATCACAATATATCACAATATACCAGTGTGTCTTGTGAGTTCAATTAGTTTACCAGGAATGGCAGGACCGCAACTACATAGACCTATTGGAACTTGTAAAACATAGTGATATACTGGTATAGCACTAGACTTGCCTCAAATGCATTAAAAATATGTCTATTTGTTTGTCAGGCCAAATTAACACATTGAGGACAATAATTTGTCATGCTAAAGTTGCTTGGACTAATCAAAATCAAAATAGGGTGCAGACCAATCTTTCCCTGTGTGCTGCTGAGACTGATGATGGTTGAAATATGTCTTGGTCTGATCTAAATATTGTTAAAACTAAGAAAATGATGGCAATTCAGCTAAATGCTAAGTAGTGAGATATGATCAATGATCTTTTTCACATGTTTTCTAGGGGCCTCTTCTCAGGAAAGCCACAGAGCAAATATGTTACTTCAATGACAGTGTACTTGTCCAGATGCCATTTCCTGCTACTATTTACTCAAATCTCCTAGATACTTATGCCTATCTTGCCTGTGCTCTCAAGAGATTTAAGAGATTTTTAGAAGAGTAAAATGCACTGTAGGTCTTCAAACTATTGGCTCCTTCCCATCTACGTCCTCAAACTATTAAACCAACTATCTAGGTCCCTAATCTATTTCCGCGGCACACGCAGTGTCCAGATGCAGCCATGTCAGCCACATAATCCGACGTGGCCGTGCCAGAGTGGCAGATGAAGGGCGAGGTCATGCCAATTTAGCAGAAAAGCCCCCACCAATGTTCTATTCATTAGTTGGTACTCCGTCCTTCTCTTCCCCAATCTTCTTCAGGCTGCTCGCCGCCCGCCGCTTGCTGCTCGCCGCCCGCGGCCGCTATCTCCGGTCCGGCCGCCCGCGCCCACATTCTTCGGTCCGCAGCGCCTCCACGCAATCTGCGATGTCGCTCGGCAGCTCGTCATCCGCGCAGAGGGTTGGGCCCCTGAGATTGGGCGCGCGCACTGGGCTGCCCCTTGTGCCGTGCCCTAAATGCGGCGAGGAGATCCTCGAGCTCACTTCGGGTCCAGGATCTAAGGTCCCGGGGGCCATCTTCTTCAAGTGCCGGCTCCATGAGAGAGATGCAAGTGCCGACCTCTTCAATTGTTCCCTCCCTGTTCAACAGCGATGATACTCTTGTTGTAGTCTTACTGTACAAATTACAGGACTCTACAACTTGCCCTTGGTATTTGTTTGACGACAAGTATGAGAAGCTGCTGATTGCCAAGGGATTGGTGGAGAAGAGAGGGACTGCTGACGCCGGCATTAGGCAGGAGGATTCCATGAATGAAGTTGAGCAGATCAAGATTGCAATTGGACGCTTAGAGGGAGTAGTGGAAGCAAACAAGACTGAATTGACACCTTTGCTTGCTGATGTAGTGTCTCTGAAGAATGGAAGTGATAGAGTAGCTGAAAAGCTACAGAAGTTGGTAGACCTAGGAAAAATTGTAGCAGTGTGCCTTGTAGTTGCTGCTGTTTTTCTTGTTCTGGGTGTAATAACCATGTTTTTCATGTAGAAGTGGCAGCTTAGTATCTCTACTGAACCATGTGTTCAAGTATGTTTCAGTTTACAAGCTGTAATAACCATGTTCATGTTCAATGAATGGAATATGAGTTTGTATCAATGCAAGTATGTTTCAGTTAGCTTTTATGCAATTCTCTTGCACCAAATGACAGAAGTTGATAACATGGTGACATAGACCAGATCACTGGAATTTCATTGTCAATTCAGTCACTGCAGTTACATATCATAGCTTAGGCCATTAGTTCTTTGACCATCAGTCACTGCAGTTACATACCATAGTTTAGGCCATTCCTTCTACCACCCTACTGTTTGCATTGCAAATGATCTATATATCTATGATCACTGCACAAAAGGCAAGCTTAGCTGCTTGACAAAAGGCAGCCATTGCTGCTGTACAAAAGAAACAGTAGCTGCTACACAAAAGTAAGACACCACACTGTCTTCACTTCTCTCCATTTGTCCCTTTCTTGGACTTGGATTTGGCCTTGGCTGCATTCTTCTTCTTCTTCTCTGCAGGTACCCTGCTGGCCCTCACAATCTTGGATGCTGTTGTAAGTGGCATGTGTCTTGCTGGTGGGAGATTGGAGCTGATGTAGGCACAATCTGGAATAGGTTGCCTCACTACAGTTTGCCTCACAGCTTGGGCAGCCTACAACAATGGGATTCAATTATTAGTCTTACAAAGGAGAAAAAAATAGTGCTAGGAGCTGGGAAGAAGGTGTTGCCTCATCTTGCAGTTGTGACACCATTGGGTTCTCCAAAGTTGACATAAGTGGTTGTGTTACACTTTCTTGCAGGTTCATCTCCTAAAGAAAGTTACAAATGAGTTTCATATAATGTCATCCAATTAAGCATCTGGACCCCGCCCTTCATCTGCCACTCTGGCACGGCCACGTCGGATTATGTGGCTGACGTGGCTGCATCTGGACTGTGCGTGTGCCGTGGAAATAGATCAGGGACCTAGATAGTTGGTTTAATAGTTTGAGGACGTAGATGGGAATGAGCCAATAGTTTGAAGACCTACAGTGCATTTTACTCTTTTTAGAATAAGTCTTGAATAAAGAATTTCAATGAATTTTAATCATGTAAAATCTTTCAGATAGTTGATGTTAATAATGGAAGATCTTATTGCCGAACAAGCAGGATTGGACGAGGTGAACCAAAGCACTATGGTGGAAAGGTTGAGCTTGTGTTTGATGGCGCTAATTTGATTGGTAACATTAAGCATCTCATGAATGCTGAAAACTCACTCCCCAAATGGAAGATGATTGAAAAGTACACAAATGCCGCAACAAAACTGCTTGGGCATATCAAGGAGAGGTCACTGGATGGATACTGCGAGAGGGATATGCTCATGAAGCTAGCTATGACATGTATGATGTCCTTTAAACATTATTTATTTGAGTGTGGCTCAGAATAGTATATTGTTAAGCTGAGTTAAAATTTATTTTTTGGTTGATTTTGACTTATTATTTTTCTACACTCTTATTGCTTTTGAAATTTGAAGACTTCCGTAGCAACGCACGGGCGTATGCTAGTATTAAAAAAACCCATCTCCAACAACTCCCAAACCCAACACCCAATCTTTTGGCACGTGGAAAAAACCACCCCACACACGTAAAGTTACTATGGCAGAACCTTCCAATTTAACCTAATCCTAAGTGTACTTGTTAGCCATTTGACACTAAGTACACAAGAGACTAAGCAAAACCCGGTAGTCTATCGAGCACATCCAGCGGGAGAACTCGAAAATCTACATTTCCATCAGGATCATAAACAAGTGAATAAAGCTTACAACATTCTTAATTATTTTATACATCACAACATTTCATAAATCAGAGTTTTTACAAAACATATTTCATAAAAGCAGCGGAAGAAATGTTATTTTATACAAAAGCAACGGAAACTTAACAGTTTTGAATATTGAAGTAGATGTAGGGATTTAAGAATAAGATGCTACGATAGCGGCAATAGAGGAAGCCTCGCTGAGCCCACCAGGAGGTATCCACACATAGCAACAGTTAGCTCCAGCATCCACCTGTTACATGCAACAGGGGGAATAAAACCCTGAGTACACAATGTACTCCACAAGACTTACCCGACTAGGTGAGATTAATCTCCCGACTCTCAAGGATATGCAGGGGGCTATTTGGCTAGCTGTTTAGTTGTTTTTGCAGAGAAGCATTACTAATAGTGCATTCTGGTATTCAAGGCTTTAGCAGTCACATCAAGTTTATTACTTAACCACTCTAGGTAAGTACCTGAACTACTTTCAAGCATAGAATATATTTCATCATCCGGCATAAGCCTCATCATCAACTCCATGTTCCAGTTGCATTAACTACGATAGCAGTGGTGCGACAAGTGGTATCCATATCGAAGGAGGGCGGCGATTGCAATCGATGTACATCCAGCTGGACAATCCCAAACACACGCCTATACTTTTTTTAAAAGAGCAAGTACTAGGCAACCACTCCAATCGTACGACCAAGGCCCGAAATGACCTAACCACCCTGGGGAACCCACCCTAGGAGGCCCGTCCCGGACGGGTTTCCCCCTCCTAAGTTTGGTCCATGGACATTCCCCGTCCTAAAACAGCCACTAGATGGCCAGGGAAACACTCTGGTGAACGTTTTGCGCACCTTAGTCGTAAGAAAGTACTAAGCTTCACGGTCAACTGTAACTCAGGCCCCTGTTATGTGTTTGGTATCTTCAAGCTTGTCACATCGCTACCAATGGTACGGTCCTTAACCGACACAGGCGGGAAAATGGGCACCCAGAGCCCGGCTCCGCAGCACCAACCAACCATTCAAAAAAAACATTTTCCACTTCCCGCCCAGTCTCCAATTATTATCCAGCATCTCAAGTCCATGTGATAGTAGTAACACTATAACCATCGCCTATTTCTCGCGAGTGACCGTCCATCACTCGACTTCTACCGTAAGCCTTATAGCATGGCATACTACATGATTTCTGTCATACTAGTAGGACTCATAGGATAAAATATTTATGCAGGTGGGTTTCAAACAACTCCTACAACTTAATGCACAAACAACATATTAATAAGTGCTGGAAAAATAGGGGTTATGCACCGGGGCTTGCTTGGGTAACTTATTAACACTGAGTTTGCTGGCTCCATCTTCAACATCATCAACCATCATCTTCAGGACTGATCACTATGACACCCTCTCTCGCTTGATGCCAACATCCATCAGTTGATCCATCGATCGATCATCGTTCCTAAATGATATACAATAATGCAATGCATGCTTAAGTCAAACAAGCATAACAAGACATTTACAAACACTACAATACAAGCATCATGTCACCACGATGAAAGATAACTAAACATTGGATGCTCGACTCTCATCCTCTCCTAGCGACTTACTTGCGAGTTACTGTTATCAACCAAACACAAGTGAGAAAAACAACCATTTGCATTTTTAACATACAAGTGAAAGCTTATCATAACATGTCAAGCACACTTCTACTTACTAAACATATTTTTGCCTAGTCATCATGTAAAACAAGTAGTGTAGACAAACATATATTAACCCTAATCTAAACACCTAACATATATAAAAGCTTTAATAATTATAACCAAGGAATAAAAAGGTGGCACACCAAACATCTCTTTTGGACATGAAAAATTTATGGGTGATACATTTTAACTAAACATAACTACTGCATGAATTTCATAATTTCTGGATAAGCATATTATTTACTAACAGTTAATTAAGATTTAATGGCAATAAAAGCATGTGACACATGATAATTCAATAACTCAATAAATAAACATCCATTGAACATGAAATTTTTACCACAGCACCAACGTGGAACAATTAACATACCGTAAAAAATTCATAGCAATTGGATTCATACAACAACAGATATGAATTTAACATTAAAAAGCATAGGCAAAGATCTATAGCAAAATTTTTTGTACTAAAATATGTTATGTTATGTATCAACTGCATAGATCTAGTTGTGTGGAGTGTAACAAAACTAGTTTGGTATTTTTATGATTTTTCTATGATTTATTATGAATTTTTTAAGTTTTAGCCGATTTAAACATAAAAGAAAAAGGAAAACCCATAAAAGACAAACACTTTGCATCGAGGCCCCTGAGCTTTTCCTAAATCAACCTACAGTCTAGCAGCACTATTCATGTGTCATGAGGTTTACATTCAGAACCCTAGAAAAGCTTCTATTTAAGCACGAGGTCCTTCTCTTCTTCTTCCTCGTCTTCACCGAGCAGAGGAGGGCCACGACAAGACCAATTTGGCCGGCAGAGGCCACCGGCAAGGGTGAGGGCGGTGCACGGGGGCAGCAGCGGCCCTGATCGCATGTGTGGGCGGCGGTAGCTTGGCCGAAGGAGGAGTGTGGAGGGCCAGCCGTGTGTGTGTGCGCTCGGCTGCGCGCGGACCAGCTGCAGCGGCGCTATGGGGTGTGATCGGTGGCGAACGCGAGCTGCGTGGAACCGGGCGGCCACAACGCGCTCGCGGCTGGGCTCTGCTCGCACTGGGATAGGGCGCAGTGGCCAGGCCGCATGCTCGCGTGGTGGCGGCCCAAGCAGGGGCCACGGCGGCTCCCGGCAACGCGGGCTACGGTGAGCACACGCGGGGCACAGCGAGGAGCGAGGCGGATGTTGGGGCAAGATCAACTCGGCCTACGGCCGAACGCAGCAGCGAGAACAAACGGCGTGGTCGCAAGCTCTAGAGCTCGGCCATGGTGGGAGGTATGAGCAACGAAGCGAAGGGGAGGGAGCGATAAAAGAAAGGTGAGCGCGGCTGGATAAGGTCGAGGCGAGGGAGCAGCGCGGCATGGGTGCTGGGCGTGAGCAGGGGCGGGCAGAGGTGACGTGGGCGTGGCATGGCGGCCTAGGCGCACTGGCACGCATAGAGCAGGGCGTGGGCGACGGCAGAGCAGGGTAAGGGTGTGGCCAGTGCGATGTGCTTCCCTTGACCACACTGTTCGGCATATTCCGTCCAAATTCGGAGTTGGCTACTGTAACAAAAGATCTTCACTTCATGATAAACTTCCATTTTTATTAAGGGACCAAGGTCATTAGAGCAGCGGATTAGTTGGTAATTAGGGCCAAAGTTAGTAGTGTCAGTGAAAACACTAAGCACAGAAACTTTCCAAGTCTCCCTGGAAATGATATTTTATTCAAACTTTAAAGCACTAATTAACCTATCAAACAATTAAACTAGGCATGAACAAGTGCTCTACCACAAAGTACAAAACTTAAACTAAGTTTTTCATACCAACATATTTTACGGTTTCTATATAAAATAATTATTTATTTATTCTTCAAAAGGTTATTGAACAATTAAAACAAGATAAGGTTTTTGGCATTTTAATCATTTTCTCCACATTTTCCCAACATGAACCCTAAATAACTTTTGTTTGCAGACTCATTTAGAGTTGTTTAAGCATAAAATCGAGGTTGGTTGACATCACACATGTTGACTATATTCACAAAGGTGATTTAAACAAACATGTATCGTATTATTTCATGCAAGAATTTATCACCAAGCATAAAAAACTTATTTATTAGGTTTTATTAAGTCTTAAACTATTGTTAAACAAATACGTAACACCGGGGGTGTTATAGTTACGCGCGCGTATAGTCACCCCAATCTAAGGTGAAAGGATGTGGGGAAGAAAAAAAGTAGGATATGATTCCTGATGCAAATGTACAAGAGAGAAATAAAGTATAAAAATGGTTAGTGTGATTTAGAAATAGTTTATGATTTCTGATGTAAAATTACCATCTATCTTTTAGGCGCAAGATTTTATAAATAGTTGGAGTTGTAGCTTTTTTATGACTCCTAATACATTTTGCAAAGGTTGAAAAACCTGTTTTTGTGAACTATTTTTTAGATGCTGTTGGAGATGCTCTAATACATACCTATTGTAAGAGCATCTCCAAGAGTTCCCAACAATGCCTTCTCAAAATCATGAAGTTTTTCAACTCGCCAAAAATTATTAGAAGGAATAAATAAGACCATCTCCGACCGTTTTAAATAATTCAATCATAAATTATAGAAGACAATTTTACATCAGGATTCATATACTATTTCTAAATAATCCTAACCACTTATATATTTTTTCTCTTTTATATACATTTGCATCAGGAACTTTTTCCTACACTTTATTCTTTCCGGTCCTTTCACCTTTAGAACGGCCGATGGATAATCGCGTGGTAGACGCTCGGATATGTCCATGTCATCTGTCTATTTTTCGAAACACGGAAAGATTGGAAGGATGAATTAATAACTATTAGAGGATGAGTTTTTTTATTCTTGTAAAAAAATCCTAGATTTGAGAGGTTTTATTAGAAACTCTTTTGCTGCCCCGAAATATAAGGATATCTCGTTTGCGTGGCAGCTTGTCATAATGGTTGGCAACTCTGGCCGCGTTTAGTTCGGCAAAGTTTGCACCTGCAAATTTTGCATAGTACACGATTCTCCACTGTAGCATTTTGTTTGTATTTGTGAATTATTGTCCAAACATTGACTAATTAGGCTCAAAAAATTTGTCTCGCAAAGTTAAAGCAAACTGTGCAGTTAGTTTTTGATTTCGTCTACATTTAGTACTCCATGCATATACCACAAATTTGATGTGACATAAAATCTTCTTTTTACATAGTGCACTTTTGAAAACTAAACTAAGGGCTCTGTGTTTAATTGCGGCTGCATATTATGCATGCCAAAAGTGTGGCAGCCTTTGCATATCGTGCAGTCCTAGTTTCTCATCGCCAAAACAAAAATATGGCGGATGAAAAGCCAGGAGCGCCACTTTTTTTCCCTCGCACTGTGGCTTTACACGTGCTGCGCGGTACAAGCAAACGGGACACCGTAGTACTTGAGACTTGAGATGTTGAGGTCTGTTGCCACTTGGACGCTGGCGTCCAAAATGCATTCAGTAGTGGCGGCTGGCCCCTGCCCGACCAGGACGGCCCCGCCGCCGACCAGGACTCCGGAGCGAGCGAGCTCCGTTCGGTTTCGTTTCGTCTCCGCACCGCGCGTCCGGTCAGTCGGTCACCCCCTCCATTCCACTCTCCCCGGTCCACTCCACGCCGTCTGCCCCTCCCGGACTTCCACTACCGTCCGATTCCCGTCGCCTCGCGCGCCACAGGCGCGGGCAGAAGCAGCTGCGGAAGCCTACCGCCGTCCCTTTCCCTTTCCCTCTCCCGGGCGGAGCGCCCTCCCTCCTCCATAAATGGCCGCGCCGTGGTGACAGACAGCGGCACCGCTCCTCCTCCCATCCATCCCAGCCGCATTCGCTCCTCCGCCCCAGCCCCTTTCCAGAAACCCCGCGAACCCCGCCGGGAGTCCGTGGCCATCGACGCCGCCAAGTGGCGTTGATCCGGACCTGACTGCTGAGGCCGGAGGAGGGTATCGCGGGCGTGCCGAGATGCAGAGCATGGCGGCGTCCTGCTCGTCTGTCTCCTCCTCTAGAACCTGGGCCGCGGCGCGCCGCTCGCCCGCGCCCCCATCCCGACCCTCCTCGCGCCACGTCGCCTTCTTGTGCTCCCAGTCCTCCTCCTCCTCCTCCCCCTCTTCTTCTCATGGCTGCCGCTGGCCGGTCGCCGGCGCCGGCGCGCCCGCACTCCCGCTCGACATTCGCGGGGGCCTGCGCCCGCTGCCCTCGCCCCTGCTCGCGCCGGGCGTCGCCGCGGTGAGGACGCGGGCGGCGGCGGCCACCGGTAAGCCGGAGGGCGCCGGTCGCATTTCACGGACCCTGCAGCTCGGGACCATGATCCTCGTCTGGTACCTCCTCAACATCTACTTCAACATCTACAACAAGCTGGTCCGCCGTTTCGTCCCGTTCCTCAGGTCTTTTCCTAATGGGGTTGTTCAACCGTATCGAACCTTCTAACTACATTGTTTTGGAATTGTGCAATGACCAGGTTCTGAAAGCGATACCCTTCCCTTACACCATCACTACCTTCCACTTCGCATCGGGATCCTTCTTCATCACACTCATGTGGCTACTCAATCTGCATCCCAAACCGAGGCTCTCCCTCAAACAGGTACTGTATAAACAAAAAAGAAGAAGATTACTCACCTTTGCTGTGACCTGCAGCTGTAATAAGATACTAGATATTAGTTACGCCCTGTTCGCTTGGCTTAGCCGTACTTTTTCAGCCAACGAACAATATTTTTCTCTCGCGACAAATCAGCCAACAGTACTTTCAGCCATGACTTATGGCCAAGCGAACAGCGCGTTATGCTTGGAAATGTTACACTGCTTCATTCATATAGCTGATGCGATGCGTTGTTATTTATTTGCTGATGCAGTATGCAAAGCTCCTGCCTTTGGCTTTGATCCACATGCTTGGAAATGTTTTCACCAATATGAGTTTGGGCAAGGTGGCTGTCTCCTTCACGCACACCATCAAGGCCATGGAGCCCTTCTTCTCGGTCCTCCTCTCTGCCCTGTTCCTAGGAGCGGTAATTGGTTGGTTCACACCTTTGCTAGGTTATTTGTCCTTAAAGGTGGAATCCTCCATATAAACCTCTGTTTCTCTATTCTAATGTTTCTACAGACACCTTCTCTATTGGTGTTGGGTTCACTTGTTCCTATTGTTGGTGGAGTTGTATTGGCGTCCATGACTGAAGTTTCTTTCAACTGGTAATTTATTGCTTCAAAGCGTCAAAGAGTTTACTCAAAGCAATATTGTGTATTTGATTCTAATATTATGAGAAAACAGGATTGGATTCTGGAGTGCCATGGCTTCGAATCTTACGAACCAATCGCGGAACGTTTACAGCAAGAAAATTCTCGCTGATAAAGAGGTGAGCTTTTTGCTCTTATAATGTTCCCTAACTGTATATTCACAAACACTGCACCCCCTAACAAAACTTGTTCTTATTACAGGACAGTTTGGATGACATAAATCTCTTCTCGATAATAACTGTCATGGCATTCTTGTTATCTGCTCCACTGATGCTATCTGTAGAAGGCATCAAGTTTAGCCCATCGTATCTACAGAATGCTGTAAGTGTGGCCAGCATAGAAAACAAGAAACTTTGGAATATTTCAACTCTTCACTGACATGAAATTGCTGAATACTAAATTTTCTGGGTTTGCAGGGAGTTAATGTAAAAGAATTATCTGTAAGAGCGGCACTTGCTGGTACATGTTTCTATTTTTACCAACAGGTGAGGCCAGTCTCCACTAAAAACATCTTTTGTAGTCTCTCGGAGGTTGCTAAAATTGTCTGCTAGTGGCTACTGCGGTTGGCTACTTAGATCCAAACAAACTACTTACTATTTGCTTGCAGATAATATATATGTTTTGTCCATTGTTTTATTGCTAGGATCATGCCCTTCCAGTTAAATATGGTATTATCTTCAGTTATATTGAATAACTTTTCAGCTCTCCTGTATCATCTGATGAAAAACTTGTTGAATAATTTTCAGTTTTTCTTTTTGAGTCTAGAAAGTATCACGTTTTCTGCATAAACCGTCTATCGGTTTTTGGATTATCTCTTATCTAACTGTTACTATGAATTCTGTTGCACACTGAATCACCAATAACAAAGTCTTTATTTGTTTCTTGGCAGGTTTCATACAGTTTATTGGCTAGAGTATCTCCTGTGACCCATTCGGTTGCCAATTCTCTTAAACGTGTGGTGGTCATTGTGTCATCCGTTCTCTTCTTTAGAACTCCAATTTCACCTATAAATGCCTTAGGTACAGAGCTGATGCTATCCTTCATGCAAGTACCAATTACTGGCCATCTAATTTATCTATGTCTGAATTTTGTTTTTTTTTTCCTTGCCTGCAGGAACCGGTGTTGCTCTTGCTGGAGTTTTCCTGTACTCTCAGTTCAAGAAGTTAAAACCAAAGACAGGCTGCATGAAAACAACCACCTGATGAGGCAACAAACTATAGAAGGGTCGAGAATTTGGAACCATCAACTGATGCGGTGAAGCAGACTGGCCTTCACGGTAGCAAACACCTATCGTTTCCCCATGTTTATCTTAAAAAACATATGTTCCCTTGTCAGCTTCTTTGTCTGCGAGAAGCTTGTACATACGTAAGTTTCGTCGAGAAGGTGTGGTGGAACAAGTGAGCAACGCCGACATAGCATTTTCAGGTAAATTTCAAGAGAATACAAATTTTGGCACATACTTCTGGATGTCTCACTTTAGTGGTAGCCTGATACTCTTTAAATGTCAATGAGATTATACATCTCTTGGGTCTTCATGTCATTCAGTTGAAACTGGCAGAATGCTCAATAGATTGAGTTCACATCAAGATATGGTTAATGTTTTCTTTCTATTGTATCCTTTGTTTTATGAACTTTGTGTTTTTTGTTGAAAAAATATATATATCCTGGTTCCTGGATATAGTATATATGAAAGAGACAGAATCACAGAATTAACAGGTGATATTGATAGCTTTGGCAACTTAGCCATTATTTATAAAAAGACATCGCCTTTGTGGATGAGAGCAGTTGAGAAGGTATTCACCATGAAAAACATTTTAAAAAAACATTTTTTGGATTTGAAGAAAAAATAAAAGGAATTCTATCAATTTTTATTTTCACAGGAAAAGGCAGTAAATGCAGAGTGAGAATCAAAGTAGGGTTTTTTTTTTGGATATTCTTCAATCGCTTTATGTTCCACGTGAGCCAAATCTGAGTGTCAACAAGAAGACTCAGCACAATTAGCTCCGTCCATTCCAATTCACCTAGCACCACATATGCACTTCTAGAAAGGGTAAGAAATGTAAATAAATCCCAAAATTAAGTGGTGCAGTCATAAACAGTAATATGTGAATTCGTTCAGTCCATGTCTCCATGAGGATATGACAGTGAAATCTAGCAAATGGTTTGGTAGCAGTTGTCCAACTCGTACAAATCACAAATGGATATGGCTATTCAGCAATTGATAGCGCAAAATCTAACCAAAACACTATCAGTCCATTAGTTATGCAATGATGTTAAAAATACTACTTGATACAATACAATACTAAAACCTAAAATAACAATGAGTTCATCATCATGCACACTACATTAGTGCATCTTTTATTTTCTAAAAAAAATCGCAAACTAGTTCTTCTCTTATTCCAATAAAACAATAACCAAAATCAGTAAAATCAGGTTCAGAAAAAAACTAGTAAATCCAAAAGACAAACAGACGAAGATGATGGGCATTGCGATTCAGTCAGAGCACACGCCTATGTGGTGAGAATGGGCGGGAGGTAGTCGGACTTGGCGCCAAGCACCCGCGCCTGCGTGTCCGGGAAGAACTCCGTCCCCGGCAGCTGGTTGACGGAGCCGTCGGCGGCGACGGCGACGGGGTAGGTGAGCAGGTGCCCCGGCAGGTCGCGCTCGGGCCCGTCGCCGGCGTACAGGTCCCAGTACCTGTCCGCCATGGCGTTCACCTTGCGGATGCACTCGAGGCTGTCCGGCCGGGTGAACGCGTCGTCCACCGCGCCCAGGTGCTCGTACCACAGCGACATCCGGAACCCGTGCACCTGCCCTCTCGCCGGCCGGCTCGCCGCCGCCAGGTGGTGCGGCTGGTACGCGCCCATCGCGATCTCCGAGTCCCTCGCCCCGTCCATGGAACGCTGGTTGATGTTGGCCGACCCCACGATGATGTACTCATCATCCACTGCACACACAGCAAATTTCGAATTAGAAAATTCAGAAGATGGACGCCTCGAATTCGAAAAATCAAGAGTAATTCTAGGAGGGACGGTGGACGGACGGATTACCCATCATCATCTTGGTGTGGACATAGATCATGAACCTCCTGTTGTGCTGGGCCTTGATGTAGTCAGTGTCAGGCTCAGCCTCCTCCGTGGGCACATACTCCCCGGCCTTCTTCGCCTCCCGGTTGCCGAGGCAGAAGAAGGTGAGGTAGTCCCTGGGGTTGGCGTCGATCCCCTTGGCCTGGATGGCTTGCGCGATGTCGGTGTACATCATCTCCATGGTCCTCCTCTGCCAGTCGAGGATGGCCTGCACGGAGCCGCTCTCCGGGATGCCCTCGGGCCACATGGGCACCACGACGTAGACCGCGAAGCGCTCGCCGGCCTCGATCTTGCTCACCACCTTCATGGACAGCTCCTTAGGGATGAGGTGCAGCGCGCCGATGTCCTCGGGCTTGATCCCGTCGGGCTTCCAGCAGTAGGAGCTGCCGAGGAAGTACTGGTTCTCGATGTAGATGAAGCTCCTGGCGCGGCGGATGGCGTGGATGTAGGCGTCCTGGATGCTCCGGTCGATGATCTGGTCCTTGCCGCTGACGAGCCCGGCCCTGGTGGCGTCGTCGGGGGTGTCGGGGAACCCGAACGCGGCGCCGCCGTCGATGGAGCGGAACAGCTGCACGTTCCACGTCTCGGGGTCGTCCGGGAACGTGACGGGCGACGGCGGGATGAGCTCGTCGGCGAGGTCCCGGAGCTGGATGAGCAGGTCCTTGCCGCCCTGCTTGCGCCACCGCTGCTCGAAGTTGTAGAGCACGTCCCACGCCACGGGGCCCTCGAGGCGGCAGTGGATGTCGTGCCACGGCTCCCTCGGCCCGCCCTTGGCGATGGCGGCCGTCGCGAAGTTTGGCTGGTGGAAGTCCTCGTGGTGCACGCCGTCCAGCGTCCGGAACAGCGAGTGGGACGGCGTGTCGTAGCGGCCGTCGCAGAGGTCCAGCCCGCCCACGAAGCTGAGGATCCTCCGCTGCCGCTGCGACGACCGCGACACCGGCATGTCGTGGTCGACGACGACAATCTTCTGGTGGTGCGTGAACATGGTGGATATCTGCAGGTCCTGCACGATGCTCCCTGAGTCGTCGGGGTTCCGCGGGCACAGCACGCAATGCACGTCGGTGCCCTGGAAGTAGTTCATCGTCTCCTCGTCGTGGGTGGCCATGAGCCCGTCCTTCTTGAGCACCCCTACGGAGGTGCGATCGTCCCAGACGAGCATGAGCACGCGGACACCCTCGCCGGCCTTCTTCTTGAGCAGCTCGCCGAGCGTGACGCCGCCGCCGGGCCTGGGCGGCCGGGCGCCGTCCCTGAGCAGCGTGATCTCCGTGTACACCGACCACCCGGTGATGTAGATGAGGTGCTTGGCGCCGCTGATGGCGTCGAAGATGTCCTCCCAGCACCGGTGCGCCTCGTAGCACCTGCCGCCGTCGAGCGGGATCCGCGGGACGAAGCCGTCGGGGACGTGCGCGTCCTGGTACAGCGTGACCCTGCACCCCTGCCGCTGCGAGAAGAAGGTGTAGGGCACGCCGGGGTACTTGCCGCTGCGCACGCCCCTGCCCCAGCTCCGGTCCTTGGAGATGTCGAAGTACTGGAGCTTGACGTGGACCTTCCCGCCGCTCTCGAGCGGCTTGCGGTCCTTGCCGTCGCCGCCGCCGTCGCAGAGGTGCAGCCAGCGGTCCACCTCGTGGCCGTCGAAGATGTCGCGGACGGGGAGGTAGGCGACGCCGACGGTGGAGGCGCCGATGGGGTTCTTGGCCCGGATGGTGAAGACGACGTCGGAGGCGAGGTGCGCGCAGTAGACGTGGAAGGACTCGTACCACCGCGGGCTGGCCGTCTCGTCGGTGAGCGTGCGGGTGCGGCCGACGCGGGCCTTGCCGAGCCCGATGGTGGCGTAGATCTTGCTGGTGCCCTTGCCCACGCCCACCGTGTCCTCGACCGTCTCAACCAGCTTGCGGAGGAACCCGGGAGCCTGGCTGCTGGGCCTGCTGGAGTTGGACAGCTCCTCTGCCTCAAAGATGGTGACGTGAAGCGAGCCATGGAGCAGTATCCTCGCCATCCCTCCTGTCGATTTCAGATCACCTGCACATACATACGCAACCAGAGCCAATGTATGATGGCAAACGTACGTACAGATCGATATGATGCAAGACGAACAAGGACGCACCTACAGAGGAGTGAGAGAGCAGGAAGGAAGCTAGGAAATCGAGGCTGCTGACATTGCCGGTGGGTTAAAGGCAGGAGGCGAGCTGCAGGTGTGTGGACAATGGCGGAGCAAAGCAATGGACGGGGAGCCATGCGTTGGAAGGAGATCAGGAATAGTAAACCGCGGCGCGTGGGGAGCAGCGCAAACCCAGCCTGCATGTTGGCATGTTGCTTGCCCTGCTCACGCTGAGCCATGCAAATATGGATGCGAATGTTAGAAATGTCACACTGCTTTTCTTCCCAAGGAGAAATGCCTCCGCGAAAAAAAAGGATAATAGAGCCATAGAGGGCCACAGAACAGGCTAGCTAAGAGCAACAGCTCACATAGTTTTCAAAACAATTTATAAAACAAAGGTAAATCAAGACAATGTTCCAATATACAACATGATTGATGGACAAATTCAACACCGCAAGAGCTGTTACCTGATACAGTGATATGTTCACTTTATTTCATATTGTCGACATATTCACCTTGAAGCAAGCAAGGTTTATTGTAAGCTATTGGCAATCTTTATTAAACATTCGTTATGGAAGAAAGGAAGATGCAAAAGGGAAAGCACCAGTACTCACCAAATGGAAACCGAAGGGAACTGTACAAAAGGAAATTTTCAGAGAGAGATGTGAGAAATGGTCGGCACCATCGGAGGGATGGGTAAAACTAAATATTGATGCTTCTTTCTTTGTGACAACATGAGAGAATTTTAGTGGAGTCATTATCAGAGACCGTTCGGGTAGAGTACTCTTATCATCCTAAAATGTAAATAAAAAGCGTGCCACAGTTGACGAGGCAGAAGCTGAAGCCTATTATAAAGGCATCAAGCAAGCAGCGGAATGGATAAAAAAGCCAACTATAATTGAGTCAGATTGCCTTTGCTTAGTGGAGGCCCTTAAAACAACTATGGAGGATAGGTCAAGATATTCAAATATTGTGAAGGAGATTAAACATGCTACGAGGATGATTCCTTATGTGAGGTTTAGTAAAATTGGGAGAGAGTGCAATAGAGTAGCTCATGAATTAGCTCAATTAGCAAGATGTACTTTGCATAGTGTGGTCTGGAGAAAAAACTTTCCTATTTGTATTAGTGAGCTTCTAAAACTAGAATGTAATTACTCTGTTGATGAATGAATGCACTCTTTCTCTCACAAAAAAAAAAAGATAAATCACCTGATTTAGCCCATATTTTTCTAAAACCTTCATTATTTCTTTTCTATACCCAATTGAGATAAGCTTCTAAAATTTTAGCAGTAGTTACAGGTAAGAGAGAAAATTTTCTACCATAGTATTTGAATGAGTTTCATTAGCAATCTCATTGCGCAAATCATTACTTTTAGATATCCATGGTTTACCTAGCAACCAAAACATGCTTGCATCGGTATTATGTCAAAATCTGCACTATCTTTACAAGTACCAACTGAAAATTCTACGCGTACAATTTTATTAACCTTTGTCTTATTATTTTTTCTATTCGATGTTGTGCGAATGTGGGTGTGGCTGTCTGGTCAAGCCAATCTTCTCGACTTCATTGCTTGCAAGGTTGTTGCAACTCTTGCTATCAATGATGATACGACAATGTCACTCCATCACAACGAAGTCTGGAATAAATTGCAGAACTGATTTTGCTCTGCCTTCTCCACTTGAACTTAGCACTTGCTAACCTTGAATACTCGTATTATCCTACAAAAGGTTAGTCACTGGAGAAAGGATGGCAAGGAGGTGCTCCTTTAAATAATGCACACCATTTTTTTAAAGTAAAAATATGAGATTGAGAACCAAACTATTTGGCAAAAACTTCATTGACCCCCTTTGCAATGGCTTCATCCATCCTTGTAAATATCTAGTCTATGTAGCCCTATAGGTCGCTTACAAGAACAAACTCATGGTTCAACATTGCTAGCAAGAAGATAGAAAAAGAAAACACAAAGGATTATCCCTATCAACTACTATGTAGACAGTGGGCACACACTCTCACATATCTATCGAGATCTTATATGGTTCTTACCAAAGAAAAACCATGGATGATACTACCGGTGGCTAGTTTGTGATACCTATGGCGGCGTGGCACCGAGATTGTGTGGGTCAAAACTATCTGAGTAGAAATATATATTTAGAGCATGGGAGGCACAATATGGTAGCATGGAGTAGCAATTGCTCAATTTATAAATTGCAAGATTGAAAAGTAGTCCCAAGATAGTTTATGTCGCAGGCCTAAACTCGACCGGATCTAGTTCAACCAAGCAACAATACAACTCAGCATGAGGAATAAGAGGATGCAAGCACTTCTAGATTTTAGTACCAGTTGCCCCTATAGTTCAAGATGGACTCAAACTTGATATATATGGATTGTGCCTCCAACTTCAATTGAATCCCCCCATTGGTCTTCTCTGCCCCCATGCCTCTCTCCATGTACTCCTTTTTACCTCTCCATAGTTTCTAAGGATATAATAATATCATTAGATTCCTCTGAAGAATATTTAGGAACAACCGAACAAGCTCTGAAGATTTAATTGCCGTGCTTGAACTCTTGTAATTGGCCGTTCTTGAGGAGTGATGTGTGCATACATACAAAGAAATGATATCCCTATCAACCAGCCTGAGCCCTACCTTGTTTTCTCACCCCTTGATGGTTGGATAGGATCAGGTGAGGACCTAATTTTTATTTCTTTAGAACTTTAAGGGAAATCTGATGAAAATCTCCTCTACCCAAAATATCTTATATCTTCACTTATCCGTTATCCTTGACATACTTGATTCGTTCCTAGTTTATTTTATGTTTATCGTGAAAACCGATAACTTGGAATACTCTGGGGTGAAGTTACATCAATATCCATGAGTTTGTAGATTTATTCTATTAGTTGAACATCCAGTAACGTCCAATGAGCGAAGTCAGCCACTGTTTGTGGGATGGTCTAGGCGTTATGTCTGCTATTTTTCAGTTGAAAATAATTAGAATAAATAATTTAGGCCACGAAAAATTTTCATAGACTTAGAGCATCTCCAAGAGTTTCCAAAATCCACTCTTGTTGATGGTGAAAATGTCATAATTTTTTATACTCAAATCACCGTCAATAGCCTCAGAATGAAGGGAGATAAGCATGTCATAAGCATATTTTATCAAATAACTAGTTCCACATGTCCATGAAGTATTTCTATGCAGATAATGACAAACGGGAATAGATGAGTCAGTGGGACCCACATAAGGGGGTCGCCCAACCCCCATGGGGCCCACCAGCCTCCCAAGCTGGCCATGATCCATGTGACAAGCCTCAAAGTGATTCTCCACCCTTGGATTATCTCTGTGCTTTCTCTGGATGGCTCACAATCAAGGCACATGGATCCATAGACCCACAAGGAAGCAAACCGACCTACCCAAGGCCACCAACGAAGCTTCCACCCACTCATGACATGTGGACCCAACTTCTAGAAGAAGGGAGGAGGCCCCACCTATCATAGGGGGTTGGTCAACCCCCCTAGGTGGTCACCAACTTCCCCTTGCTCCACCGCCTCATTGCATGCCGCTATGCAAAGAAGCACATGCTCAAATGTTCTCCACCCTTGATCTTAACACTGTTTGATCCAATGGATGAGGATGGAGAGCACATAGATTGGCAACGTGGTGATGGATTATCCCCTACTCCACCTCCACTATAATTAGAGGGGTACCCCCTCACTCTCAACACACACCACAAGGAAGAAGCCTCTCCACTCTCTCAAGATGTAGCAATGCTAGTATAGTTGGGACTTAGAGTGAGGCCCTGTTTGGCCACAAGGAAGAAGCCTCTCCACTCTCTCAAGATGTAGTAGTGCTAGCATAGTTGGGAGTTAGAGTGAGGCCCTGTTTGGTTCAGCTTTTCTGAGTCTTGCTTATAAGCTGAGTAGGCTTATCTGATAAGTCACGATCTGGAGAATCTACTATCTAAATAAGCTGGATGTTTGGTTGTCCTGATTATTTTCGGTAGATTGTCTGTCATGGATGTAAAATGACCTATGTACCCCCGAGGCTGATGATATATCTTTTGGTTCGTTACAATGATATGAAAGCAATGATAGATGACAATATTTGTAAAGTTTGAGATAGAAATATGGTTCCATTAAGATCCATTGTACAATAATAGTCCAAAATAATATCAATTTGATTAATGTAATTGCTACAAAATACTCAAGTTCCTAACAATGAATCAAGTGATCTATGACGAATAAAGTATGCACATCATTCTCATCTAAAATCTGAATCGAATTGAACTGTCAAAGAACAAAAGCAAAGCAACACCCTGGCTCCTCTCCTCTCTCTCCCCCACTCTGCAGCAAAAACAAACCTATGCGAGGAATTCCCTAATCATGCATATGTAGTACTAGTACATAACAAATCTACACATCACCTTTTCTTGATCTAAGAGAGAGATAGAGATTAGTTCTACACACAACTGGACCAAACCCTACAGCAAACGGGCGATGGGAGAGGAAACAGGAACCGGAGAGCAGGGTGGCGCCGCCTCCTGCATAGACACCTCATGGCGGTAGCGTTGGGGAGGTCGTTGTAGCCGTCGAGGAGGAAGTCGGCTCTAGGGAGGCCGCCGTCGCCGCCGGGGAGGAAGCCGGCATGGGGGAGGCCAGATCTGCCGCCACCGTTGGTGGATCTGCCCTAGGGGAGGCCATGGCTGGGCTAGAGAGAGGCGGCGGTGGTGGACAAGAGTGAGCGTGGAGGGAGAGAGAGCGCATGGGAGGGAGAAGGGAGGGATAGCCTGAGGAAACATGGGGGCATTTTCCAAAACACGAAACCCAGCTCACGTTCTGGCCAACGTTGAGGGCGACCGAGATAAGCAAAAGCGTGTTTGCGACCAGGCCGCTATCGCTAGGCATTTGGCGGGCTTATTTTGCTTATCGGACTTAGAAGCAAAGCAAACACTCTCCCAAACAAGGCTTTCCAGGAGGTGTGGTATAATCTTGTATCTCTCTTTCTTTGTAAGACTTTACTCTTTATTTATACTCTTACTCTACTTTACTTAGCTTATGCTTCGTGCAACATTATACTTGTTATTGGCCCCGTTTGCTTGTCTTAAAATCCAGCTTGTTCGGCTTCTTTTTTCAGCCGGAACATTGTTTTTCTCTCACAACAATTCAGTCAGAATAGTGTTTTGGCTTATTTTTTCAGCCAAATGCAGCCAAGCGAACGGAGCCATTGTTGTTATGGTCTATCCTAGCATATAATTGTTATATACTAGATTGTGATCCTGTAACCACACATGTATTGCGATCATCGCCTGTCATAGGGTGCTCTAGTTGGCCTGTGTAATTACAATTTGAGTAGTGAGAGAAGGTGTAAGCGTGGTGCTTATAAATTATCTTGCCTTTGGTTACCGCTTGTCGCACGGATTGTTTGTGGTAGCTAGCCGGTGGTGACAACCCTGTCTAGTCTCTGTATTCTACCACATGGTGTTAGGCAAGTTGTTAAAATGGTAAGGCCCCCATAAAAGGTAGCCGCTTTAGGTAGGGGTTATATCTCCTATTGTCTCACCTATCTCCTAGCATACATGTCATAAGTTATCAATCTATATGTTTTTATTGTGTGATTAAGATAGAATCATAGAAGTAGAATTTGATTCATTGGAAACCTTATACTCACTAGTTGTCCTCCTGGCTAGCCGATTGCTTATCTTTATGTTTGGACTTCTCTTGTGTGTATCATTGCCCATGTCATATATATCATTTACCCCACCCTAGTCTAGTTGGTATATTAGTTAGTAGATATATGATGGTTAGCTATCACATCCTTTAACCATTGCTTCCCTGAGAATAAATACGATACCCTGGAATACTCCAGGGTGAAATGCTATAACTGTATTTCTGTGCGCTTGCTGTAACACCCTAAAACTTGCATGGTTTTAAAATAGGAGAAAATGATTTAATTATGCATTTTGTGAGCATTGAAATTTAGAAAAATAATAACTTTGTTAAAATTAAAATCAAATATAGGTCTACATACATGTCTATGCATTCATGCTGCTGCATGATATTTTTGAATTGTCTGGTTTGAATTCAAACTTCAAATTGATTCGAATTTGTATTTCAAAATTGGTTTGGAAAATTAGAAAAGAGAACAGAGAAAGGATTTTTCTCCCTTCCTTGCTTTTGGCTTGTTGGCCCAGCTCCATCTCTCCCGCGGCCCAGCAGCAAGTCAGCGCAGCCCCGCTTTCCTTTCCACCATAGCCTAGCAAGACCGTAGGCCCACTCCCTCTCGGCCCAGCGTCGCCCGCTGCTCCCGTCTCCTCTCTCTCTGCTAGGCTAGGCCCACGCGTCAGCACCTTCTTCCTGAGCCAGCTTCGTCTAGCTCCACGCGTATCCACGTCGGAGTCCACTGCGAGACTTTGCTCTATCCCCGTCTCGGTCCTTGCCATGTTCCCCAATCCACCCGCCCCCTTAAATACCGAGCAGCGCCATACCCCGCCGCCTCCATCCTAAGCCTTGGAGCTATTCACCGCCTTCACCCAAGCCACTGCAGCCCTAGCTGCATCTCGCTGTCGACGTCGTCCATACCATCGCATCTCGCACCACCTCCGTCCTCTTCACGT
The DNA here is from genome assembly GCF_019320115.1 of Miscanthus floridulus. NCBI lineage: Eukaryota > Viridiplantae > Streptophyta > Magnoliopsida > Poales > Poaceae > Miscanthus > Miscanthus floridulus. Next base: position 32,404,496 of record NC_089596.1, read on the forward strand.
CGCCGAAAAGTGCCTAGGTGATATTACCATCATCTCCTCACTCGTCCAGTGTTTTTGCTTCGTGCTATCGTGAACCGTAGGTCATTTCCAAGAACGCTGATGAGCTCGGTCGCCGCCGGCCATGTCCACCGCCGTCTCCTCTTCCTGTTCCGGCGCCAGCCATGCTTTCTCTCTCATCGATTTGTTTCTGGGTGTCCAAATCCAGATCAACGGCCCAGATTAGAAGATACCCCTTCGCCTGTCATTTTGTAAAAAGGCCTTTATAAGTATTTGGATCTCAACCCGCTGTCCCTACAATTTTATTAAAGAGCCCCTGTATTTCTTCGTTTTCATGGCCGCAGTCCCTGGCTCGGTTTAAAATCTTATTTTATTTATTTAAATTCGAAAATTAAGTTTCATCTATTTACAGAATTGCCACTACCTTCTGTAGGTCATAAAATCTTCGTTTTAACTCTGATTTGATCCGTTCAACTTGTGTTAGGTTTGTAATTCTATAATCTACATGTTCATACTACTGTTAGGTATGTTTTCAACTTTTAAAATTCGAGGTTAGATTTAATCTATTATTTTATTAAAGAAAATCTTGTTTATTTCGTAACTTCTTCGTTTTAGCTCCGATTTTTGTGATCTTCGCGTCTATGTGTTCGTAGCGGGACATAGATTCGTTTTATAAACTTTTCATCTTGATTTTATGCTATTGGTGTACTATTCTAATCTATCGCTTTTGTTTGCTATATATGATTGCTTCTGGATGCATGTATGTTGCTGTGATTATCGAGTATAGACGGTGAGCAATTCGTGGGTGATCAAGAGTACTACTTTGATGAGCAGGATCAGTAGGAGCACTTTGTTCAAGGCAAGTATAGCATGGGATCATCCTTGTTTCCTATAACCTTTAATACATTTAATTCATGATTGCATGTGTTACCTTGATAGGGATTCCCTAGAAATTGAACTTATACCTTGTCTCCTACGGGATATGCATTGGGTAGCTTTGCTAGTGCTCACTTAAACCATGATCTTGTAACATGACTAATGGTATATGCAATAAACATTAAAATATGACTTTTTAGCAACTTCGAAATAGGGGGTTGGAGTGTTTAGCTACTTTCTAAATGCTTTAGATTCCTCTCTCTAAGGACTTATCTATAAGTGATCATCCGGGACTTACAGTATAGCTGTGAGGGCTATATGGCTCTGGCTTTAGCTCAGTATGAGGACCTTTTCTAACTTCTTAATGGTTACCTTTATTGGCGTAAGAATGGCTTGCCGAATCTGGTATAGTGCGGCCCCTGTCCCCATGTGCATAGGCTGCGCGTCAATGTGCCATCGGGAAGGGGGGCTCTACATCTATTTGCCGAGTGAATCTAATGGCCCTAAGTTGTTAGATGAACCTTTGAAAGACTTCATAGTGAACCCTGCATGCTCACCTTGGAAGTGTTTTGAGAGTAATTAACCTGGGCATATGGGTATCACGACTCACAGTGAAAGTATACAACCTCTGCAGAGTGTAAAACTGGTATATCAGCCGTGCTCACGATCACGAGCGGCCTTGGAATCCTTATGGAATAGATGATCACTAAGAATTATCCGTTTATGCTATTCATTATTCATGTTTACATTGATCATGTGTTTTACTTTGGGATTGAAACAACTTGTTGCTACTCTTATGCTAAAATGGTGACAACTAAAAGCTGAACGCTGTTAACCCTATATCAAGCCCTTTGAGCCTCATGAACCCCATGTTACACTTGTTGAGTACAACACATACTTACGCTTGTTTATTTTCATTATTTGGATAAAAAACCCGGATGGGTAACAGATGGCTATGATAATGATGACTTTCCTGAGGATTACTAGACTTGTAGTCAACCAGTTGACGTCCCTATGATATGGAGCTTTCGTGAGAGATTTTTGTTTATACTTCTGTTGCATCTATGTGAAGACTATGTCTCAATATTCATGATGTAATAAACACTTGTGATGATACTATTTATAGTTTATCGGTTTATGCGTGTGACTGATCTCTGGGCGCACATAAGATTATGCATCCCATTTTATCCTTAAAATTAGGTGTGACAGATTGGTATCAGAGCCCGTATTTACTGTAGGACGCAAGCCTAGTTAGCAATGGTTGTTTTAGCCTCTTTTGCTTCACTCATTTCATGCTTCCCATCTCACCCTTGTTATTCGCTAAATTTTATGCTTCTTTTGCCTTATTCTATTGTAAAAATTATTGCTTCTAATCTGATTAAATCTAATTCTGTAGATACCTCGTGCCAATAAGACCACTCGCATCAGCACCGAAGGCTACTACCCGCCTTGTGGCTTGTATGAGTCCATAGAGTCACATGAGAAGGAGGAACCCTAGGAGCAAGAAGTTGATTCGCTAGCACCTGCACCTACGCCGGAGCCATTCTAGGAAGAGCCTGAAGAAGAACCCGAAGAAGTGGAGGTCGTTGTATTGTCTGATGATGATAATGAGGAGGACACCGTTCAAGAGGATGAGCCGATCCCTCCCCTAGGTTGGACTACGAAGGTCTGGTACAAGCCGGGGTGTGAATCCTCCGCCTCGCACCATCGACTTATGGGGATTCTTCAAACCTACTACGATGATTGGGACGCAGTTGTGGAGTAGGTCTGCAAGGAGCATACACATCCTTTGGAGGAGACTTATTGGAAGACCAGGGTGTGCATCTCCATCTGGGATGAACATAAGGCAGCATACCAGTTGGACTCAAACTATGCGCACCATGCTCACTGTGCCACCATGAAAGATAGCATAGAAGATGCAGCCGCTGTAGTCTGCATGGGTCTTCATGGTCATCGCTTTGATGATATGAAGGAAGATCAATATCACTTCCTCCCTCACCAACACCCTGACTTGCGATGGACAATAATGGACCTTGAAGGCACGGATCCCACTACTCAAGTGATGGTGCACTATGCCTATGAATTAGTAGACAAAGAATCGACGGCTAGAAGATCAGTTGAAGGCACAAGAGGCAACCCTTAAGAGATACCAACGAGTGATAGATGAGCAAAGGGTGTGTCTCAACCTGCCAAGGATCTATGAGGAGTCTCCCCATAAAATTCGCCCATAGGTGTTGGAGTCCCTTCTATGTAATAAGACGTTAGTAGCATGGGTCAAGTCGAGTCTAGTAGTGTGGTGTGAACTTTGGTGTGCCTAGTTGGATTATTATTATGTTTATGTGTGAGTTGGATTTTTGTAATGAGTGCTGGAGCTATGTGGGCATGTCCACAAGTTCCATAGTTAAGGATATTAAAGTTTGAGTGAATAAATAAATAGTTGGATTTGGTACATCATGTTCTCTCGAATCTATTTTTCGGAGCAGTCTGTCCTTATCTCAATGCCAATCTAAATATACACGACAAAAAATTATAAAATTTTTATGGGAGCAACTAGACTTAAGTATATTTCTAATGCCTCTAGAATCACCCTTATATCTGATCTGGTTTGAGAGATATAGCTGTTTCAAGTTAAAGTTTCTGCGCAGTCTGGAATCTAGAACAGTTTCGGTTGTATCCTATTTTTGAGTAACCTGACGACAGAATCTAGGCATGTGATCTGAATAAAAGTTGTATATAATTTCTTTAGATTTCCAACCATGTAAAGAACGTCTCTTTTGGATATCTAGAACTCGAGATATGGCTATTTTACCGAGCATATAATGTTGGGACTCGTCCAGAAAATTTTCAGAATGGATTCTATATCTCTATAAGTGCATATAACTTGGAAATCTCTAAATTTTGAATATTTATGTTGGATGTCAGATGTCTGAAAGAGGAAGAGGCTAAGGTTGTGGAGGTGTTCCCCCACATCCACCACCACCACCACCACCACCTACTATTGAGCAGCTTCTGGCAGTGCAGACACAGCTTATGCAAACTCTGGTGCAGAATCAGCATAATCAACCAATTGGTGGAGCACCGCGTGATAAGCGTGGTGAATTCTTGAAGGGCTGCCTCTGGTGTTTTCTCATGCCATTAATCCACTAGAAGTAGATGATTGGCTTCGTGCAGTGGAAAAGCAACTCAACATAGCGCAGTGCGATGACCAAAAGAAGGTATTGTACGCGTCAGGACAACTCCAGCGAGAAGCTCAAGACTGGTGGGAGACATTCGAGTATGGATGTCCCACCAATGCTCCTCCTATCACCTAGCAGAAATTTAGAGAGAATTTCATATCCTACCACATACCTGAAGGATTGATAGATCTCAAGTAAGAGGAATTTAGAGCTATAAATAGGGATCTATGTCTGTAGCGGAGTATCATGACAAATTTACTCAGTTGTCACATTACGCTCTGAATGAGGTGGCTGATGATGCTGATAAGCAACGCCATTTTCTTAAGGGTCTATATGATGGTCTGCAACTCTAGCTTATGTCTAATATATACCCCAATTTCCAGACGCTGGTGAATCATGCCATTGTTATTGACAATAAGCGCAAAGAGATGGAGGCTAAGAAGAGGAGGCTTCAGGGATAGGCCTCTGGAAGCAATACTCGACCGCGTACCAATCCTCAGCAAGGCTTCCAGTAGAGGTATCAGGGATCACCCAATCAGTGGAATCGTGGTCAGTATCCTCAGCGCAATTAGTTTCAACAGCGTCCACCGTACCAGCAGCAGAATGACAATCAACGCCCCCAGCAGCAGAGTGGCTAGCAGACACCATGACAGAGAGTGCCTAACAACACTCCTAGGAAGACCAGTGCCCCTAGCACTCCCAACAAGTGTTTCCACTGTGGTAAAGAGGGTAACATGTCTTATAATTGCCCTGAGAAGCCAAACCAGCAGACCCCATAGAGGCAGAATAACTATCAGAAGCCAACACCCAACACAGGAAAGGTGAATCATGTGTCTATAGAGATGGCGCTTGTGGAACTAGAAGGCATGCTCGGTACGTTTGATGTCAATTCCACTCCTGCCACTGTTCTTTTTTATTCTGGTGCTTCGCATTCTTTCATATCACAAGCATTTGTTAGAAAGCATAGCATACCCTTATGTGCCATGCAAAATCCCATATTAGTAAACTCACCAGGAGGTAGTATGCAAGCTTCTTATCGTTGTCTTCCGACTAGTCTATCTTTAAGGGGGGTAGAGTTCAAAATGAGCCCTATTGTGTTGAGAACATCTGGCATTGATGTGATTCTGTGTATGGACTGGATGAAGCAAAACTAGGTAGTCATTCAGTGTTAAGAGAAGGTTGTTGTTGTGACCGCACCGAATGGGGAAAGAATCAGTGTCGATGTTGTAGTACAAGCACAGCCGATAGCCATAGTGAACCAGCTTGATGATCGCATCGACAAGGAGGACCTAGTAGTGGATAAGTTTCCAGATGTGTTCTTCGATGACTTGCTAGGTATGCCACTTGACCGTGACATTGAGTTTATTATTGAATTATTACCTGAAACTGCACCTATAGCTAAGCATCCATATAGAATGGGGGTTAATGAACTAGAAGAACTTAAGAAACAAATAAAGGAGTTGCAGGAGAAAGGTTTCATTTGTCCTAGTTCGTCACCTTGAGAAGCACCGGTTATATTTGTTGACAAGAAGGATGGTATCCAGAGGATGTGTGTTGATTATCGGTCACTAAATGAGGTTACTATGAAGAACAAGTACCCGCTACCTAGAATTGATGACTTGTTTGATTAGTTGAGAGGTGCTTGTGTTTTCTCTAAGATTGATCTTCATTCTGGTTATCATCAGTTGAAGATTCGTGCAACTAACATACCTAAGACAACCTTTACTACGAGGTATGGGTTATACGAGTATACCGTTATGTCTTTTGGTTTGACCAATGCACCTGCATACTTTATGTACTTGATGAATAAGGTGTTCATGGAGTTTTTGGATAAATTTGTGATGGTATTTATCGATGATATATTGGTATTCTCCAAAACAGAAGAAGAGCACGCTGAATATTTAAGGTTGGTCTTGCAAAAGCTCAGAGAACACAAGTTGTATATTAAGCGAAGCAAGTGTGAGTTTTGGTTGAAGAAAGTTTCTTTCCTAGGCCATATTGTCTCTAATGGTGGAATAGCAGTAGATCCAAGCAAGGTGAAAGATGTGTTGAATTGGAAACCACCAACCGATGTGGGAGAAATTCGTAGTTTCTTAGGATTGGCTGGATACTACAGGAGGTTCATAGAGGGGTTTTATAAACTTGCTAAGCCTAAGACAGCTCTGTTGGAGAAAAATGCTAAGTTTGTGTGGTCCGAGAAGTGCCAAGTTAACTTTGAGGAATTGAAGAAGAGGTTAACTACAACCCTAGTATTGGTTTTGCCAGATTTGAGCAAGAATTTTTCTATCTATTGTGATGCATCTCATCAAGGTCTCGGATGTGTTCTTATATAAGAAGGAAGAGTAGTGGCCTATGCATCTCGATAGTTGAGAAAGCATAAGCTAAACTATCCTACTCATGATTTGGAGTTAGCAGCATTGGTTCATGCTCTAAAAATATGGAGGCACTATCTTATCGGACATAAGAGTGACATCTATACTGATCACAAGAGTCTAAAGTACATTTTCACTCAGACAGATCTAAATATGAGACAACGTCGATGGTTGGAGTTGATTAAGGATTATGATCTGGAAGTACACTATCATCTTGGAAAGACGAACGTTGTTGCCGATGCTCTTAGCAGGAAGAGTTATGCCAATGAGGTGCAAGTGACACCTATGTCAAGTGAGTTGTGTGCTGAATTTGAGCAACTAAACATGGGTTTCATCACTAATGCAGTAGAGTTGGTGATAGAGCCTACATTAGAGCAAGAAATACATAAGGGCCAGTTACAGGATGCGAAGTTGAAAGAGATAGCGGAGAACATAGTGATTGGCAAGGCACCAGGATTCCATATGGATGATAATAGAACTCTATGGTTTGGGAAAAGACTATGTGTGCCTGAGAATAAGGCTGTACGGGATGCAATTCTTCGTTAGGCACATGAGTCTGCTTACTCTATTCACCCTAGGAGTACCAAGATGTATTTGGATCTGAAAGAGAAGTATTGGTGGTACGGACTAAAGAGAGATGTTGCTGAGTGTGTTGCTATATGTGATACTTGTCAAAGAGACAAAGCAGAACATTAAAAACCTACAGGATTATTACAACCAATGAAGATACCTGAGTGGAAGTGGGAAGAAGTTGGTATGGATTTTATTGTTGGGTTACCACGCACTCAGGGAGGTTATGATTCAATATGGGTGATAGTGGATCGATTAACTAAAGTTGCTCACTTATACCGGTCAAGACTACTTATAATGGACCGAGGTTAGCCCAATTATATATGGAAAAGATAGTGTGTCTACATGGAGTTCCCAAGAAAATTATGTCTGATCGGGGTACTCAATTTACGTCTCATTTTTTGCAGCAAGTACATAGTTCGTTGGGAACAAAGTTGAATTTTAGTACAACATATCATCCTCAGACAGATGGACAAACTGAGAGGATTAATCAGATATTAGAGGACATGTTGAGAGCCTATGCATTGCAGTATGGTACAAGTTGGGACAAGAGTTTACCTTATGCAGAGTTCTCGTATAACAACAGTTATCAGAAGAGTCTCAAGATGGCACCTTTCGAAGCTTTGTATGGATGAAGGTGTAGAACCCCATTGTTTTGGAATCAAATGGGAAAAACTCAAGTGTTTGGACTGGATGTTTTAAGAGACGCAGAAGAGCAAGTAAGGATGATTAGAGATAACTTGAGAGTGGCACAATCTAGACAGAAGAGTTATGCTGACACTCGAAGAAGAGAATTGGTTTTCAAAATAGGAGATTATGTTTACCTAAAAGTGTCACCAATGAGAAGTGTGAGAAGGTTTAACATGAAAGGAAAGTTAGCACCAAAGTATATTGGGCCTTTTAAGATTTTAGAGAGACGTGGAGAAGTAGCTTATCAGTTGGAATTGCCTAAGAGTTTGTCAGGTGTATATGATGTGTTCCATGTGTCTCCATTAAAGAAGTGTTTGCGTGTACCAGAGAAGTAGATACCGTTAGAAGAGCTTACAGTTAAGGAAGATCTCACTTATGAGGAATTTCTGGTAAAGATTTTGGAGACGGCATAAAGGGTTACAAGGAGCCGTGTTATAAAGATGTGTAAGGTTCAGTGGAATCGGTATACAGAAGATGAGGCTACTTGGGAAAGAGAAGAGGATCTAAGGAAATTATATCCACAGTTTTTTGAGTAAGCATCGTCCGAATCTCGAGGACGAGATTCATTTTAAGGGGGTACAATTGTAACACCCTAAAATTTGCATAGTTTTAAAATAGGAGAAAATGATTTCATTATGTATTTTGTGAGCATTGAAATTTAGAAAAATAATAACTTTGTTAAAATTAAAATCAAATATAGGTCTACATACATGTCTATGCATTCATGCTGTTGCATAATATTTTTGAATTATCTGGTTTGAATTCAAACTTCAAATTGATTCAAATTTGTATTTCAAAATTGGTTTGGAAAATTAGAAAAGAAAAAAGAGAAATGATTTTTCTCCCTCCCTTGCTTTCGGCCTGTTGGCCTAGCTCCCTCTCTCCCGTGGCCCAGCAGCAAGTCAGCGCAGCCCCGCTTTCCTTTCCACCACAGCCTAGCAAGACCGTAGGCCCACTCCCTCTCGGCCCAGCGTCGCCCGCCGCTCCCGTCTCCTCTCTCTCTGCCAGGCTAGGCCCACGCGTCAGCACCTTCTTCCTGAGCCGGCTTCATCTAGCTCCATGCGTATCCACGCCGGAGTCCACTGCGAGACTCTGCTCCGTCCCCGTCTCGGTCCTTGCCGTGTTCCTCAATCCACCCGCCCCCTTAAATACCGAGCAGCGCCATACCCCGCCGCCTCCATCCTAAGCCTTGGAGCTATTCATCGCCTTCACCCAAGCCACTGCAGCCCTAGCTGCATCTCGCTGTCGACGCCGTTCGTACCGTCGCATCCCGCACCACCTCCGTCCTCTTCACGTCGCCGAAAAGTGCCTAGGTGATATTACCATCATCTCCACACTCGTCTAGTGTTTTTGCTTCGTGCTATCGTGAACCGTAGGTCATTTTCCAAGAACACCGATGAGCTCGGTCGCCGCCGGCCATGTCGACCGCCGTCTCCTCTTCCTGTTCCTGTGCGGCTATGCTTTCTCTCTCACCGATTTGTTTCTGGCCGTCCAAATCCAGATCAACGGCTCGGATTAGAAGATATCCCTTCGCATGTCGTTTTGCAAAAAGGCCCTTATAATTATTTGGATCTCCACCCACCGTCCCTGCAATTTTGTTAAAGAGCCCCTGTATTTCTTTGTTTTCATGGCCGCAGTCCCTGGCTCAGTTTAAAATCTTATTTTATTTATTTAAATTTGAAAATTAAGTTTCATCTATTTACAGAACTACTACTACCTTCTGTAGGCCATAAAATCTTCGTTTTAACTCCGATTTGATCCGTTCAACTTGCGTTAGGTTCGTAATTCCATAATCTACATGTTCATACTACTATTAGGTATGATTTCAACTTTTAAAATTCGAGGTTAGATTTAATCTATGATTTTCTTAAAGGAAATCTTGTTTAATTCGTAACTTCTTCGTTTTAGCTCCGATTTTTATGATCTTCGCGTCTGTGTGTTCGTAGCGAGATGTAGATTCATTTTACAAACTTTTCATCTTGATTTTATGCTATTGGTGTACTATTCTAATCTATAGCTTTTGTTTGCTATACATAATTGCTTCTGGATGCTTGTATGTTGCTATGATTATCGAGTATAGACAATGAGCAATTCGTGGGTGATCAAGAGTACTACTTTGACGAGCAGGATTAGCAGGAGCACTTTGTTCAAGGCAAGTATAGTATGGGATTATCCTTATTTCCTATCAACTTTAATACATTTAATTCATGATTGCATGTGTCACCTTCTTAGGGATTTCATATAAATTGAACTTATACCTTGTCTCCTACGGGATATGCAATGAGTAGCTTTGCTAGTGCTCACTTAAACCATGATCTTATAACTTGACTAATGGTATATACAACAGACATTAAAATATGACTTTTTAGCAACTTGAAAACAAGGGGCTAAAGTGTTTAGCTACTTTCTAAATGCTTCAGATTACTCTTCCTAAGGACTTATCTGTAAATGATCACACAGGACTTACAGTACAGCTGTGAGAGCTACATGGATCTAGCTTTAGCTCAGTATGAGGATCTTTTCTAGCTTGTTAGTGGTTACCTTTATTGGCGTAAGAATGGCTTGCCGAATCGGGTATAGTGTGGCCTCTGTCCCCATATGTATAGGCTACGCGTTAATGTGCCATCGAGAAGGGGTGCTCTACATCTGCTTGCCTAGTGAATCTAATGACCCTAACTTGTTAGACAAATCTTTGAAAGACTTCATAGTGAACCCTGCCTGCTTATTTTGGAAGTGTTTTGGGAGTAATTAACCCGGGCATATGGGTATCCCGACTCACAGTGAAAGTTTATAATCTCTGCAGAGTATAAAACTAGTATATCAGCCGTGCTCATGGTCACAAGCGGCCTTAGAACCCTTATGTAATAGATGATCACTAAGAATTATCCATTTATGCTATTCATTATTCATGTTTACATTGATCATGTGTTTTACTTTGGGATTGAAACAACTTGTTGCTACTCTTATGCTAAAATGGTGACAACTAAAAGCTGAACGATGTTAACCCTGTGTCAAGCCCTTTGAGCCTCATGGATCCCTTGTTACACTTGTTGATTACAACACGCACTTACGCTTGTTTATTTTTATTATTTGGATAAAAATCCCGAATGAGTAACAGATGGCTATGGTAATGACTTTCCTGAGGATTACTAGACTTATGGTCAACCAGTTGACGTCCCTGTGATATGGAGCTTCCGCGAGAGATTTTTCTTTATACTTCCGCTACATCTATGTGAAGACTATGTCTCAATATCCGTGATGTAATAAACACTTGTGATGATACTATTTATAGTTTGTCGGCTTATGTGTATGACTGATCTTTGGGCGCACATAAGATTATGCATCCCATTTTATCTTTAAAATCGGGTGTGACAGATTGCTCTGGGCGCACATAAGATTATGCATCCCATTTTATCCTTAAAATCGGGTGTGACACTTGTGGAATATTTTACGTGAGCATAATAAATACCAACAACTCCCAATCAAGATTTTTTGGCAAAATTAAAAAAAAACTGCTCTTCAGCAACTCCCTATCTCGACTCCTAATCTTCCCACACTTGGGAAAACAATCTAATCGTGCGGGTAAACACGCACACGTATCCATCCGTCAAACTGAAGGTGAAAGGATGCAGTGAAGAATAAAATGTAGGATAAGGTTCGTGATGCAAATATATAAGAGAGAAAGAAAATATAAAATTGGTTACGATGATTTAGAAATAGTCTAAGATTCCTGATGTAAAATTACCTTCTATATTTTAAGACCGAGATTTTAGAAACTATTGGAGAAATCCAATAAATATGTTCATAACTTTTTTTTAGCCACTTGCAAGACTCATTGATTTACCACGTGCCTTTTTGATACTATTGGAGATACTTGTCGATAGATATACCGCATCATCCCTAGCGTTTCCCACTTATTTTCATCGTTATGCTAAATAGCTGATGCTGGCCAGAATCCTACTCTCGTCGCTACGTTGGCCTTGCAAGTGAGATCGATGGCATCCTTGAATAGTAACGCACCTGCTAGAGAGGCTTAAAACGGACTTCTTTCATTCGCTAATTGATTTCTGTCATTATTGACATGATATTGCTAAAAGATGCTACCGAACCTTGTTCCATGTAGCCGTCGGTCACCGCCGGGGAGTGCTGTCATTGATGTTCGACCAAAGGACATCAAGATGCTCGAAATGAATTCTCTAGGTTCATGATTGAAAGTGCATCTAGCCCTTTAGTGAGTTTTGGATGATTGAATGACAACACGATTAAAGGACTAACATGTTTGCTAAGTGTTAGTCAGGGAATTGATTATCTCATAGATACTTGATGAAATTGTATAAAGCCAAAATGATGTATTGTTGTATAAACAATCTAGTTCAAGCACAAGACAACAATGCAAATGGAATTCATGCAAAGGCTTATTTATTGTGGGATTTCAATGATCTATGTGAAAGCAAGCTAGTAAGAATTAATTAATGAGACATGAGGGATTGCATATGGAATGGTCTCATATTTGAAGCTTGCTAAATTGAAATGAAAAAGACAACAATACAAATGAATGGATGATTCAACACAAGATGTGACTTGATGGCTTGAGATGGTGAAGATAGCAAGGAAAGGCTTCGAGGTACTAAGCAAGGGTGAAGGGCAAGCGACGGCTTGGCGGCCGAAGAACCTAGCTAGGGTGAAGAAGGAAGTACTTGCATTTAGTTGAGGTACTAATCAAGCTACGACGGTCATATTGTTGTGGAGGATCAAACCTATATTGGACAAAGCATTGGAAGTGACTTGATGCATTTAGAGTTATTCATATTTGATGAATGGAATCAAGTCACGTGCTCAAGATGGCTATGCTCAAGTGAAAAGATCAATATCAACATGATTGGCACCCTCACTTGATGAAGATTGGAAAACACGGCTTCGGTTCAAAGAGATCAACTCAAAAGGTTTAATTTCCTTATACTTTAAATTTGAGTTAATAGGAATGCCGTACTATTAAGAGGGATGCAAGTTTAGGTGGTCTGAGGAAGATAGAGTGCTCAAGCATATTAATTAAATCAAAAGAGAGACACTCTAGCACTTCACGAGCACATAGAATAATTTTCTGTGACTGTCGGTGTCGGAAGTCCCGACGTAAGCCGGAACTCCCGACAGTCGGAAGTCATGACTCTTGCCGGAAGTGCTGACTCTCAGTCATAGCCTGCGCGGTGACTGTGGATGTCGGAAGTCCCAACGTGTGTCGGAACTCCCGATAGTCGGAAGTCCCGACGTGTGTCGGAAGTCCCGACAGTCAGAAGTCCCGACCCATGCCAGCAGTCCCAGCATCGATGGTTCTTCTGACTGCTCGCTGTCTGTGCACGTCGGAAGTCCCGACGTTCGCCGGGAGTTCCGACACTGACCTGACCCAAGCCGGGAGTCCCGGCCTCAGCGGTGTTGGCTGTTTGATTAACTGTGCCCGTCGGAAGTCCCGACGTACGTCGGAAGTGATGACCGTCGGAAGTCCCGACGTTTGTCAGAAGTTCCGACACTGACTTGCACTCACGGACTTCTGACCTATTGTGAACAGTGTTTTCTTCATACGTCGGAAGTCCCGGGATCTGCGTCGGAACTTCCGACGTAGATCTGAACGGTTCGATTTTCACTTGGGGTATAAATACCCCTCTCCTCACTTCTAACCGTTGCCCACTCATTTCATTGCGACAAACACTCGGCCAAACAGCCCCCAAGCATACTAGGCTCCCCTCTCTTCACTCCCTTACTTCTAACTTCGATTCCCAAAGAGTTTGAGTGATTGGAGAGTGGATTGAGTGAGAAAAACACTTGGAGCAAGCTTGAGCACTTGATTTCTTCGTCAAGCCGGTTTGATTTGCATTTGTTACTCTTGGGGATTTTCCCCTAGCCGACTAGGCGTCGCCCAAGAGCTTCCATCTTGTGGAAGAGCCTTGGGAAGTTTGTATTACCCTTGTTTTCTAGTGAAGAAACTCAAGTGACCTTTGTGGTATCCTTGAGTGAGGCAAGGAGGTGGAAGAGACTCCGACCTAAGTGGTCACCTCAACAACGAGGACGTAGGAGCTCCTTTGTGGGGCTACCGAACCTCGGGATAAATTCTTGTCTCCCGCGTGCTTGTTGTTGTTGTGATTTGCTCGAAATTACTTGTATTTGGTTGTCTCCCTCTCTCTAGCTATTTCTTAGGGTTTGGGACTCGATCTACGGAGTGGTGGCTTATCAACGTCAAGAGAGTGACCCAACACCTTACCTTACCACTAGGAATTGGGTTTGTAAGTTATCGGCATCACAAAGTTCATTTTAGCACTTGTAGTTCATTTCCCGTAGGGGTCGCAAGTGCTGACTGTTTGCGTCGGAAGTTCTGACCCAAACGTCGGGACTTCTGACACGTCGGAACTTCCGACACAAACGTCGGGACTTCCGACATTAACTGACGAGTGCATTTTGATTCAACTCTTTGGTTGCAGCTGTTTGGCTCCCTAGGTTTATCTAGTATATTTTATATACTTTGTGGCTAACTTGTGAGGGGTGGTATTACTTTGATTTGGAGTTTCCATTTTGGAAACTCCTATTACTAATCGTTTCCGCTTTTAAAGGTGTTGATTTTTCAGAAACGCCTATTCACCCCCCTCTAGGCGACATCCTAGATCCTTTCAATTGGTATCAAAGCGAGGTTCTCACCTAAAGCTTCACCGCCGTGAGAAAAGGATGTCGACGCCTATCGAGTTGGAGCCAGTGCTTCTCCAAAATGATGGTTCAAACTTTCTACCTTGGTCAATTCATGTACTCAATGCTTTTAGAGATATTAGTCCTCTTGTTGAGCATATTGTGTTTGCAAGCATACCTCTTCCTATAGTTGATTGGAGCAACTATAAGAATTTATCAAAAGAGGAAGAGATATGCGTGCAACTAAATGCTCAAGCTATTAATATCATTTTGAGTACATTGAGTGCAGAGGTTCAAGATGAGGCAATATTCAATGGACAACCACCTCCGGAGAGTGCTCATCTCATTTGGACCAAACTCATTGAGTTATATGGAAAATCCAAATGCGATGATGCACTTGAGGTCGAGTCAATGGAAAATATGTCCATTATGTCTTCATGCAGCGAAGAAGCCTCACAAGATCTCAAGAGCGCTGAGCCGGAGCAAGAGGTGCAAGCCGAGGTGACTGCGCTGTCTATAAGCGCATGCCGGACGTGTCCGGTATCCCTACCAGACGCGTTCGGTATGGCCGAGGTAGTCGAACAGCAGACAGTCCGTGTTGATGAGGCTCAAGCCCAGTGGCGGTCAAGTGATGAGTCAACCTCAGTATCTCATGATACTCATCACTTGTGTCTCATGGCCAAGAAAAGCAGGAAGAAGGCTAGCAAGAAAGATCAAGCCAAGGAGATAGCACGAGTAGATGATCAAGAAGAGAGTGATGTTGAAATTGAAGATAGCTACACTCTTGATCATCTAAGCAACAAAGACAAGCTCATTCTCATGAAGCTAGTTGAGAAGAATGATGAGCTAGAGGAAGAGAATGAGAAACAAGAGCAATCACTTCAAAATCAAGAAAAGTTTCTCATCTCCAAATTACAAGAGCTAAAGGCCATAAATGAGAGGTATGAAAAATTATCAATTGAGCATGCTTTAGTTACTAACTCCTCTTCTAGTGTTTCACAACTAGAGAAGGAAAACTTTGAGCTCAAGGCAAAATTAGATGAACTCTCAAGCAAATATAATGTGCTACAAGCAAACTATGTTCATCTCAAGTGCTCTCATGAAGAATTAGTAGAATCAAGCATCATGCTTGAGGTGGCTCATGAGGTTGTGATTACAACGGTAAAATCATCTCAACCTCTCACTCACACACTCACTTGTACACAATCTCAATTGAATATTTCTTGTGCTAATGAGTGTGCTTCTCAAGCAAGCCAATCTTCGATTGAGCAAAAATTTATAGAAAATGTAGAGCTTAAGGAAGAAGTGGAAAGGCTAAGAAATGATGTGATTCGATTGAAGGGTAAGGAGAGAGCACAACCTTCTCAAGATAACCGTGTTAACATGGTGAAGAAGCTTGAGAAGGGTTCAAACCTTGCTTCCTCCAAATCCCAACAAAAGAATCACATTTCAAGCAAGGCCAACACAACCAAGAGCAAGAAACATGGAAAAAGACTATGCTATGGTTGTGGAGTGAATGGACATGAGATTACCATGTGTCCACACAAGAGTTGGGCCGACAAGTGTGAAGTGGCCGATCAAACGGCCTCAAACAAGTTGGCCAACCAAAGGAAAAGTGATGGACAAAGCACTTATCTCATGTGCAAGAAGTTGGGACATCCAACCAAGAAATGCCCAATGTACAAGGAGGCAAGAAAGAAAGCCCAAGTTGCACCAACAAGATGCTATGGATGCAATGAGATGGGCCACAAGGTTGATGGATGTCCATACAAGCAAAACAAGCATAGAGCAAACAAAGGTCGCATATGCTATGCTTGTGGAAGAAAGGGGCATCTAAGCTATGATTGCCCAAATGGTAACATCCCTAAGCCAAACACATTTGTTTATGATAATATGCTTAGGAAGACCACAAATGGAGTTAGCACTAGCAAGGTGATGTGTTCACCACAAACTAGTACTAAGGCCATTTGGGTGCCTAAGTACTTGTTGACTAACCCAAAAGGACCCAACAAGAGTTGGGTACCAAAATGTGCTTAGGTTGATAATGTAGGTACTTGGTGGTGAGATGAAAGCTTCGGGGTGGTTGAGCAAGCAAATTGAAAATATTCACTCAATCTATCAATCAATTCTTATCATAATCTCATATATGGTTGACCCGAAGATAAATCAATGACCATATCATTTACTTCATCTCTACCATTGGTAACAAGTACCTAAAAACCTTATAGGATAGCCACTTTGTGTTTAGTGCTCAATGGCTCACAAATAAGCATATTTGTGAAATAATTGGAAGTGGCTAATTAGTTTCATTTAAATAATTATTATGTTTGCCATGTGATGCTTTTAATGGCTCTCTAGTAGAGCAATGCATTTGTTCAGATGCAGGCATACAAGAAGTACTAGAGCTAAAACGAAGAATCACAAGCATCACTTCAATTGTTTCTGTCCTGCACCTACCGGGCGTGTCCGGTATGCCTACCGGACGTGTCCAGTATGGCCAAGGCAGAAAGGAAAAGTGTTTATGTTCTTCACATGCCGGACGTGTCCGGTATGTCTATCGGACGTGTCCGGTATGGTAGGAACCAGAGCACTAATTGGGATGCAATTGAGGTTTGATCCATTTGATTTCATATATCCTTAATTTGCTCAGAAGCTTGTGATCTATCAAACCTAAGTGGGTTGTGAGTATGTCTCAACGAAATTTAAATATGGCAAATTACTTTGTGTTGGTCAAAATAGAAAATTGACTCCCAAATTCTTAAAAGAATAAAGTGCTTGTTGAAAGTCATTCAAATTACTTGTGGTACTTATTTAGGGGGAGCTCAGTTTCTATTTTGCACCATTGTGGACTAACAAATTTATCTAGCATTATTTGTAGTCCTTTGGATGAAAATTGATTTCATATATGGTATGATTATTTGACAAGTGAGGTCAACATGATGTTGTCATGCCATGTATTATCTCAGTGGTGATATTGTGGGCTCAAGGCAAAGGTATGTATTTACATACATGCATTGCAAGTGCATCTAAGGCCCTTTATATGCTAGTGTGTGCATTAGTGTGATATAGGACAGATGTTTTTCAAAATCCCTAACTAGCATGTGTAGGTGGTGTGGTTTTTGAAAATCATGTGATTTTTGGGTCTTTGTGACCTAGTCATGTCATATTGTGATTATTGCTACCCTTGGTTGATTATTTGCCTAATCACATGTGACATGGTTCTCTCAAGTCCATAAAAATCCCTATGTCCGTCTAAAATCTCTCTCAAGTTTTTGAAAATCATAAATTTGCCAAATATTCAAAAAGAGAAAATCAATTCTTGGCTAATTCATGTCCCCTAAGTGAGAATCCTAAGCCTATTTCAATTGATGCAAATATTATGCCTAGGAAGGTTTGTTATTGTACCTTATTGGTTAGTATTGCAAAAAAAATCCGCTATTCATACTAAGGCTATGCCTAAGTATGTTGCATCTAACATGAGAGGACCCAAACTAGTTTGGGGTACCATCGAAAAGTGGATGATCGTTTGTAGGTACCATGGCATTGGAGACTTGATTTAATGGAATTATTATTGTTCATCTTATGTTGAGTCAAATATTGAAGCCTAGTGCAATTCTATCCCAATGCCAAGTCAAAATTGAGTAAAGTCCATATGCTATCAACATACAAGTGTCATATTCAAGTTGTGGGAATTTATTGATATATTTGAAGGCATGCAAATAAGTGGAGTTGAAGCTTGCAAAGATGATCATAAGCTATCAAGGTATATCTCTTGTTGATCAAAGTTTATTTGGGTACATATGAGTTAATTGAATTGGATATATATGCATATGTTGCTTGCTATGAGATGTTTGAATGGATTAAATGCTTAAGTAATCAAGTTTGAAGTTGGTTTGATTGGATATGTTCATAAGATTTCTTCTAGTAAGTGGTTTGAATGGACATATGTCTTGTGAGAGTATTCAAACAAGTTGATTTCAAGTTTGGTTCAATTTAAAGAAAAATAGCTCAATTATTGAAATCTGTCAAATATTGAAAATCTGAGCTAGCAGTGATCATAGACATGTTTGAGTAATCAAATCTATTTGTATTGGCTTGAAATTTGGACTGCATGCTCTACACTTATGGTATTAGTTGCTGTGCAAATTTCATGAGATTTGGATAAGTGATACTTCGGATTTGGAGTAGATCTTGTCAGCTATAGTGCAACAGTTTTCAGCATGTAGCGGTGTGGAAAGATGTAAAATCTGATAGCAATATATAAGTCAAAAGAAGCTCAAATTTTTACAGCTACTATAAGACTTAGTGTGTCACATCTTCACCAAATTTCATGGTTTTTGGATATGTACTTTGGGAGATATGATTTATTCTTTGAAGAGTACAGAATCTGCCAGGAAAGTGATAATTATTGGATTGATCAAAAGTCACTTAGATTCAAAGGTCCTCAAATTAGAATCATATCTATAAGTGATTGAGGTACCTATGTTTTGGTTTTGGTTTGAAAAAGAAGCATGACAAATGATGAGTATAAGACAATTTGTTTAAAGAGTGTATCTGGTACACATTTGGTACTCAAGCTAGATATTAAGACCAAGATCAAGATGAAGATGGAGTTTAAGTTCTAGTGATAATTGGAGATCTTTTGATAGAAAGAAAAGGACTTAAACAAGTAGAAAGAAAAGGACTTAAACAAGTAGAAAGAAAAGGACTTAAATAAGGATTCAAAGTTATTCATCAAATTAAGTCCAACAATATGGATCAATCAAACAAAATCTTTCAAGTGGATCAAGTGATTTTCTTTTTAAGTTTTTTTTAAATGAGTATCAAGGATGGTTCTTTGGAGAGAGGTCACTTCGCTCTAGGCTTGGATGGCTAAAATCGAAGTGGTAATCTAAAGGGACAATTGAGGTACTTGGTTGAAGAAAATCAAGAGATTGGTCTAGAAAGCAAGCAACACCCAAAAGAGAACAAGTCATGAAATTTCAAGCGGTATCATGAAATTTCAAGTGGTATTACAAGTGGTGCATCTTTTAGTTCTCTCAAGCAAGCAATGATCAAAGAAGAAGCAAGCCAACCACAACAAGAAGAGTGCACTTGATCATTAGTGATTCTCAATTCACATGGGTGAAGAATAGGAATTCAAAGAATTGGTATCTATTGGTCTTCACCAAGCTTATAATTGGACTTCATGGTGCTATTGGAGAAATGAATTGAAATCTATATGACTATCTTCCTCTCCAACATAGCAAAGGTATCATTGTATTGTGCATGATCATTTTTCATCCCTTACTAGTATGCGGTTAATGCATATAGTACATGCTTATAGGATCATGCATTACAAATGAAAATTTTTAGATTCATAGACTACCACTATTGCTTGAATGATTATATGATCTAGTGGTTAGTGTATGAGTTTGTTCATGAGCTAGTGAACCCATGTACTTGATCTATTTTGAATTGCAAACAAGTGACAAGTACAACCTCTTTAAGATGACAAAGGGGGAGTGACAAGTAATATGACCCACGCCATGACAAAGGGGGAGAGTTTAATACTAAGGGGGAGAGATTAGTACAAAGTTTGAACCTTAAGCACCCTTTGTGCTTTGTGTGACTCTTTTTGGCGATAGATGACAAAGGGGGAGAGATATGATTAAAGCTTAAGGAGGAAAGAGATGAAAGCTTAAGGGGGAGAGAATGTTTAAAGCTTTAGGAGTGCAACCTTGTGTCTAGCTATGAAAGGGGGAGAGTAGCTATGACAAGGGGAGAGATATGACTTGAGAAATCTTTGTGATGAGTGCTATGTGTGTGATATATATGATGTATTTACTTTCATAAGGACCATGCATGTTTTAGAGTGACTTTGTATGGTGTGATGCTTTATATTTATTCTTGTGTGATATATCCCGTCATATGCATCACAATTCTACTTTGTCACATACACATGCACCCCACGGATGCAATGATTTAGGGGGAGTCTCCTATATGTTTTAGTATGTGCAATTGATAAATTGAGGTCCTTTTGTGAATTCCAATCACAAGCACATATTAAGGGGGAGCCTCTCATAAATCATTGAACCCAAAAGCTTAAATGTTTATATTCTGTTGTAAGCTTTAATCGGGTTGTCATCAATCACCAAAAAGGGGGAGATTGAAAGTGCATCTAGCCCTTTAGTGAGTTTTGGATGATTGAATGACAACACGATTAAAGGACTAACATGTTTGCTAAGTGTTAGTCAGGGAATTGATTATCTCATAGATACTTGATGAAATTGTATAAAGCCAAAATGATGTATTGTTGTATAAACAATCTAGTTCAAGCACAAGACAACAATGCAAATGGAATTCATGCAAAGGCTTATTTATTGTGGGATTTCAATGATCTATGTGAAAGCAAGCTAGTAAGAATTAATTAATGAGACATGAGGGATTGCATATGGAATGGTCTCATATTTGAAGCTTGCTAAATTGAAATGAAAAAGACAACAATACAAATGAATGGATGATTCAACACAAGATGTGACTTGATGGCTTGAGATGGTGAAGATAGCAAGGAAAGGCTTCGAGGTACTAAGCAAGGGTGAAGGGCAAGCGACGGCTTGGCGGCCGAAGAACCTAGCTAGGGTGAAGAAGGAAGTACTTGCATTTAGTTGAGGTACTAATCAAGCTACGACGGTCATATTGTTGTGGAGGATCAAACCTATATTGGACAAAGCATTGGAAGTGACTTGATGCATTTAGAGTTATTCATATTTGATGAATGGAATCAAGTCACGTGCTCAAGATGTCTATGCTCAAGTGAAAAGATCAATATCAACATGATTGGCACCCTCACTTGATGAAGATTGGAAAACACGGCTTCGGTTCAAAGAGATCAACTCAAAAGGTTTAATTTCCTTATACTTTAAATTTGAGTTAATAGGAATGCCGTACTATTAAGAGGGATGCAAGTTTAGGTGGTCTGAGGAAGATAGAGTGCTCAAGCATATTAATTAAATCAAAAGAGAGACACTCTAGCACTTCACGAGCACATAGAATAATTTTCTGTGACTGTCGGTGTCGGAAGTCCCGACGTAAGCCGGAACTCCCGATAGTCGGAAGTCATGACTCTTGCCGGAAGTGCTGACTCTCAGTCATAGCCTGCGCGGTGACTGTGGACGTCGGAAGTCCCAACGTGTGTCGGAACTCCCGACAGTCGGAAGTCCCGATGTGTGTCGGAAGTCCCGACAGTCAGAAGTCCCGACCCATGCTAGCAGTCCCAGCATCGATGGTTCTTCTGACTGCTCGCTGTCTGTGCACGTCGGAAGTCCCGACGTTCGCCGGGAGTTCCGACACTGACCTGACCCAAGCCGGGAGTCCCGGCCTCAGCGGTGTTGGCTGTTTGATTAACTGTGCCCGTCGGAAGTCCCGACGTACGTCGGAAGTGATGACCGTCGGAAGTCCCGACGTTTGTCAGAAGTTCCGACACTGACTTGCACTCACGGACTTCTGACCTATTGTGAACAGTGTTTTCTTCATACGTCGGAAGTCTCGGGATCTGTGTCGGAACTTCCGACGTAGATCTGAACGGTTCGATTTTCACTTGGGGTATAAATACCCCTCTCCTCACTTCTAACCGTTGCCCACTCATTTCATTGCGACAAACACTCGGCCAAACAGCCCCCAAGCATACTAGGCTCCCCTCTCTTCACTCCCTTACTTCTAACTTCGATTCCCAAAGAGTTTGAGTGATTGGAGAGTGGATTGAGTGAGAAAAACACTTGGAGCAAGCTTGAGCACTTGATTTCTTCGTCAAGCCGGTTTGATTTGCATTTGTTACTCTTGGGGATTTTCCCCTAGCCGGCTAGGCGTCGCCCAAGAGCTTCCATCTTGTGGAAGAGCCTTGGAAAGTTTGTATTACCCTTGTTTTCTAGTGAAGAAACTCAAGTGACCTTTGTGGTATCCTTGAGTGAGGCAAGGAGGTGGAAGAGACTCCGACCTAAGTGGTCACCTCAACAACGAGGATGTAGGAGCTCCTTTGTGGGGCTACCGAACCTCGGGATAAATTCTTGTCTCCCGCGTGCTTGTTGTTGTTGTGATTTGCTCGAAATTACTTGTATTTGGTTGTCTCCCTCTCTCTAGCTATTTCTTAGGGTTTGGGACTCGATCTACGGAGTGGTGGCTTATCAACGTCAAGAGAGTGACCCAACACCTTACCTTACCACTAGGAAGTGGGTTTGTAAGTTATCGGCATCACAAAGTTCATTTTAGCACTTGTAGTTCATTTCCCGTAGGGGTCGCAAGTGCTGACTGTTTGCGTCGGAAGTTCTGACCCAAACGTCGGGACTTCTGACACGTCGGAACTTCCGACACAAACGTCGGGACTTCCGACATTAACTGACGAGTGCATTTTGATTCAACTCTTTGGTTGCAGCTGTTTGGCTCCCTAGGTTTATCTAGTATATTTTATATACTTTGTGGCTAACTTGTGAGGGGTGGTATTACTTTGATTTGGAGTTTCCATTTTGGAAACTCCTATTACTAATCGTTTCCGCTTTTAAAGGTATTGATTTTTCAGAAACGCCTATTCACCCCCCTCTAGGCGACATCCTAGATCCTTTCAATGATATTCCATTATCCTGGCTGATTTCACCATAAGCTGTGGCATTGGCTGATTTCAAAGCTGATATTATTCGCATATAACTGGTGAAAGGGTTCATTAAACTTTTTATATAAATATTAATCTAGACCTAGAGCTAGAGCTAAAAAATCTAAAAACTTGTACAGTCATAGAAAAATTTAGTTTAATATTTTTTTAGAGAACAGAAGGGATCAGAGGGCTGATCCCTACTGGTGCATATATGAAGTAACAAGAAACGAAAGGAGAAATTTAGTTTAATATTGACAAAGTATAACTATACAAAATAACTAGAGTTGATGTGAGCCAAGTAAGTTGGGCAAAAAAATTAGTCTAAATTGCTAACAAAAATGAAAAATTATGAAACAACATGCCTCTCTAGATATAGATCTATATGACAAAAAAATTTATGAGGGAAATGTAAGGTAAACTTTGAAAAGATTTTAGGGATGGCATAAACTCACTTCTCAAACTCAACTCCTTTATTTAAAGGTTCAAAGGGCAAATCCCCCTCCCCTCTTTTTTTTCTGCAATTTCTCGTGTCCAGGTGAACTCAACCCGAATAGCTACAGTCACGCATGACCAACTACAGTCGTGAGGAGGAAGAAGAGTGTTTGTAGGGAGTTTTCCTAGGGCTGATTGACTAAGAGGACCGCCCTAGTTAATCATTTCTAGGAATGGTTCTCTTAATATAACCGTCCCTGTTAATTTGGTTTATTTATAGATGATTCGCCAAAGACGCCTGTCCTGGAAATGCTATTTTTAGGGGGTGGTTCTATTATGGAAACCGACCCTGAAATGGATCTGTCTCTAGGTGTAGTTTCCTTAACAGAATCGCCCTAATAATTGATTTCCACAATCGGTTCTTGAGCTACATTGCTCCCCGCCATAGTTACAGGCGGTTTTTTTTTATGTCATCCATTTCTTTAAAAATGCGTTCTTCTTTCTATACTCATGCGTCTAATTGCCGTGAGATCATGATTGTCGGGTTGCCATTTGCAAAAGCATTCGTCGTCTTTCGCACATGTCTATACAATCTTGATCCACTAGCAACAGTTATATTTCTTGTAGTACTAGTTGGATTAGATTTACAGTTCATTTGTTACCATATAGATGTACTACATCGGTTACTTTTTATCTGTTGTTATGGTACTTTTGCTGGTCAAACTTTTTTTAAGTTTGACTAGGTTTGTAAAAAATATTAGCAACATTTGTCTCTTCGAATAAGTTTATTATTAAAATAGAGTCAACAATCTATATAATGATATCAACTATGTACAATAAATACTATATTTTCGATATATATTTGGTCAAAATTAAGTATGTTTGACTTCTCGAGAAGCGAGAACGACATAAAAAAAGAGATGGAGGAGTATATGTGGACCAACTGGCCAAGTTTATCTAATTGTCAATTCATACGTACTCTTTGATTTGTTCTACATAGTTAGACAATTATAAAATCCAATTGGGCATATTCTTTTCTTTCTGATTAATCTCATAATTTCTAGCCCTCTCAACGAATATGGAGTTCCTTTTAGCATTTTTTATAGATATATATATATATATATGGCCTAGTTGGATATTTGCTTTAGCATACATTCAGTGCAATGCAATTTGCCTATATTTGGTTGCCCGTTAGTGGAAGCTAGAGGCCGATGGTATTTATGTTCACTCTAGTGATTTTGGTGAATATTGTAAAGTAATTTAAAAATAAAAAAATTAAATTATTTGTACTGATGGTAGCTTAAGAAAACAGTAAGTCTAAAAACATCTCTAATGACAAATTTCTTAAGCATACAAAGAAACTCGCGAAATAATACTCATCATGTCCTCGTGCAAAATTATTTTGGATAGGTTTACGATACTTTGCAAATATTTCGTACATCAAACATCAGTTCAGGAAGTAAAGATGCCTTTTTGTTGTTCGCACAGATGGTATTTGGATTGATTTCTCGTACCAGAAGTGCCGGTTTTAACCGATGGTTCGTTTCGGTTTTTCAAAATTTCGGTTTTCAGAAAATGATCCCTGATTGGTTTGCTAAAATTTAAAAAACCGATCAATTTCGGTTCGGTTTTTTAGTTCGGTTTTTCGGTTAAAACCGAATAAACCGATGCGAGAAAACAACAGACATGATTTAGAACTGACAGCACAGCACAGTATATTATTTGAAGACTCAAGACTGTTACAAACTTAACAAGTCAATGCTCAAATCAAATATTACAAATTTACAGTTCATTCTTAATAATAAACCACAGTACTCCATCAGTTTTGATAAACAATAGGGAAAAAAACAGGTTCCAGCCAGCAGGACTAGGGACTATTCGATTCCTCGGTACTTCGGTTCGGTATGGCACGGAAACTGAACCGAAAACCGAACACCGAACTTTACCGAACTGAAAATCAAAACCGAACCGAAAAACCGAACTACCGACTATTCGCGGTTCGGTTTCGGTTCGGTTAGGTCCTGTGTTTGGTTTTCGGTTGGGTCCGGTGTTGTTTTCGGTGAAAAAACGGCAGGTGATTCGTGCATACATCCGAGAAAAGCATCGATCTCATGCTGAGAAAAGTATCCGTCTCACCCTGGATATTTTTTAGGTGCAGAGATATTTTTTAGGTGCAGGAGAAGAGAAGAGACAAATGGAGAGAGCAGCCGTGGTCCGCGCCGCGGGGAGCTCCGCCGTGGAACGCCGTAGGCCCGTAGCTGCTGTTGCCAACGAGTCCGCCAAAACGCACCCTGGAGTCCATACATAACCCCTCCCCTCGTCGCCCCCAACAACAGCAGCCTCGCCATCTCCGCCTTCAGACGCACGCACACGCCCATCATAACATGGCCGCGCACGCCACCATATCCGCGCGCGCGGGGCCCGCGCCCGGCGCCGGAGCGTCGGCCCGGGCCGAGCGCCTCGGCTTCCGCCGCCTCAGCTCGGTCGCCGGCCGCGGCCTGCGCTCCCCGCTCCCGTCTCCCGCTCCCGCCGCCAGCGCGTCGTGCGCGCATCCGCCGCCGCCGAGACGCTCGAGGGGAACAAGGCCGCCACCGGCGAGCTGCTGGAGAAGTCGGTCAACACGATCCGGTTCCTGGCCATCGACGCCGCCGAGAAGGCCAACTTCGGGCACCCGGGGCTCCCCATGGGCCACGTCCTCTACGACGAGGTCATGCGCTACAACCCCAAGAACCCTTACTGGTTCAACCGCGACCGCTTCGTCCTCTCTGCTGGCCACGGGTGCATGCTCCAGTACGCCCTGCTCCACTTAGCTGGGTACGACAGCGTCAAGGTAAGGCAGCTGATTCACTGCTCGTGCTCGCTCCCTTTTCAGTGTTTGCATCTGTATCTTGCGTGTGGAAAGTTGGAGTGGCGAACTCGGGAGGAGGTATAGGTTCGTGTGTTAAGTTTGGGTCTTGTTTGTTTGGTAAAATAGTGGAAGGTTGGAAGGATCTTGGCAGCTACTTTTGGTGTCGGCTTCGTTTTCCTTCCCACTAGAACTTTTGGTGTCGGCTTCGTTTTCCTTTCCACTAGAAAGGGCTGTGCCTGCTGGGCTGCTTTTATCCAGTTGTCAAAAATCTAATAAGCTAAGTGAAAATTTGAGTTTCGAAGATTAGTTGGAAACCCAGAGGTTACACAGTGGACCCCTCAGCACTCATGTTTAGTTGAGCAGAACTTTAGTGTGATTCACCTTAGCTGAGCTGCTTGCTGTTTCATATGGATCATTTACATCACCTCTTGTGCCATTGAATTTCTTTTAACGGCTGGTAACTGGTATGCTGCTGGCTGCTGCTGCAGGAGGACTTGAAGCAGTTCAGGCAATGGGGAAGCAGCACACCGGGCCACCCTGAGAACTTTGAGACTCCAGGAGTTGAAGTTACCACTGGTCTGTTTTCTTCTGTTGGGCTTTATCTGTGCATAAGTGTGTAAAGGCCCATGGCCTATGTACCATGTGTGTGTGTGTGTGTGTAAGAGTTCCAGAAATTTCCCCAAATATCAACATGGTGTCGGAGCCGATGGTGGTGGCGATGGAGGCTACCTCCTGCTTCACCTGGTCGGCGTGACAGCAGCCGGCGGCCGGCGGCGAGGTGTTGGGAAGAGCAGCAGGGCAGGAGCGGCAGGTGAAGCAGAGGGCAGCAGCAACCTTGCTGGGCAGAGACGTCAGGCGAGGCTACGGGGGCGGAGCACGAGAGGCAGGGCGCGGCCGAGCGTTCGTAAGAAGAAGAGCGCTGCTTCCCCTGGCTGAAGGTTGGTGACGGCGGCTGCAACGCAGAGAGGGAGCTCATGGCTGTGTGCCAGCGGAGAGAAATCGAAGGGATTTGAGGTGCAGAGCAGTGAGCTGCTCTGGTGAAGGACGCGGTGGCCGCGAAGAGGACGGGCGACCTAGGTGCTGTGACGGCGGTGAGGGCCAAGGGCCTTCAGGTGGCGCGGAAGGCGAAGGCTGCCGACGACGAGTCGCTGCTGCCAGCACAGGTCTGTGTGGCTCGAGACTTCCGACGAAGAGGAGAGCTCGTGGAGCAGGTTCGTGTGCACATGAGCAGGCAGCTGTGTGCCTGTGTGCTCTGTTTTGTTGCTGATTGAGATTGGGAGTAGAAAGGAGGATTGGACCTGGGGACTGAAGGTGGTGTCAATTTCGCCGCCGGTGGAGAGGTGCGTGCTACTGCAGTGCAGTAGAGGCAATCACTCAATTAGTTGCTAGCTTTAGCTTGCTTGGGGGCAAGTACGGGTGAGTGGTGAGCTGATTGGTAGAAGCTCCGAAGGAGCTGTTGTGAGGGGGAGCTTACAGGTTTATGTGAAGGAAGAAAGTAGAAGATGAGGGAGAATCAAGAAATCATGGAAGTTCTTGGGAGATTATCTAAACTAGAAAAAATGGTGAACTTACTCATTGTAAAAATCAGTGAATATCATCCTCAAGTAAGGAAACTATGGAGAAAATGGAAATGATACAGAAGATGGTGTTGATGCCCACGGGTACCAACTTGGAAGGTATTCATGCTAAAGTTCTCTCATTCATGAAGAGAGCTCAGCATGGATGGATATTAGACTCTGGTGCTTCCAAACATGTTACTGGTGCCCCTGATGAGTTTATATCGTACACACCATATCCATCTACATATAAGGAGACCATTCAAGCTGTTGATGGGACATGTCAACCTATCAAAGGTACTGGTACTATCAAGTGTACCCCATCAATTACTCGGTCATCAGTTTTGCATGTCCCTTCTTTTCCTGTTAATCTAGTATCATTAAGTGCATTAGTTGATCAAATGGACTGCCGAGTCTCTTTTGATCAAGAGCAGTGTCTGATTCAAGATAGGAGGACAGGAAAGGAAATTGGAATTGGCACTAGGCATGGTGGATTATGGTACCTAGACAGGAAGGAAGATGGTAAGTTTTCTGGTGCTGCTTTGGCAGCAAGCATGAATGAAGATGAAGCTAAGGTGATGCTTCAGCATTGTCGACTAGGACATTTGTCATTTGATACTATGGCCAAAGCATTTCCAGAAAATAATGAGCAAGACAGATAAGAGGAAACTAATATATGATGCATGTGAGTATGGGAAGCATACCAGAGCAACGTATGTAAGCAGAGGACTTAGGAGTATAAATCCATTTATGCTAGTCCATTCTTATGTGTGGATGAGCCCAATCACCTCAGTTAGTGGAATGAAGTATTTTGTCACTTTTATTGACTGCTATTCACGTGTGACTTGGATGTATCTCATGAAACACAAGAGTGAAGTACTTAAATGCTTTTAGGATTTTTACTCACTTATTGGAAATCAATATGATGCTCGAGTTAAAGTGTTGAGGACAGATAATGGAACGGAGTATGTGAACAATGAATTCAGCAGTTTTTTGATCAGCTCAAGGGATCTTACACCAAACTACATGTCCTGATACACCTCCACAAAATGGAGTTGCTGAGAGGAAAAACCGTCATATCTTGGAGGTTGCACGCTCACTTATGTATGCTATGAATGTGCCAAAGTTTCTATGGAGTGAGCCAGTGATGACATCGGTATATTTGATTAATCGTACGCCCTCGAGATTGCTTGGTTGGAAAACTCCTTACGAGATGTTACGAGGAGTGAATGAGTTTATTGTTCCGCCTAAGGTATTTGGGTGCACTTGCTTTGTTAGGGATCACAGGCCTTCTGTGGGAAAGCTGGACCCCGAGCGGTTAAGTGCATATTTGTGGGTTATTCCTCAAGTCAGAAAGGGTACAAGTGTTGGTGCCCTATTGAACGATGTCTCTTTGTTAGTATGGATGTGACATTTCGGGAATCTGAACCTTACTATGGGGAGAAGACGGATTTGAGCTCCTTGTTTGAGCTTGGTGAACCAAGCATGAGCATGTATGAACAAGAGGGGCTGGATGGCATAGATGTAGCACAAGATAATGAAGGTCATCAATCAAGGGCAACGAAAGTTATCACAGGACTGATTCCATTGCGTGTAGGTGATTCTAATGTCAATGAGAGACAGGAAAACGGAAATGTTAATAACATGAACACAAAGCAAGGAAATAGAAATATTGTGCAGGTTTATACTAGAAGAAATAAAATGTTGGAGTGCAGCCAATGGAGCAACAAGTTGAGTAGCCACAACTGGTGGAGCAATATGTTGAGCATTCGCAACTATTGGAGCAACACCAATCTTCAGTTGGTGGTATTGACATTGGTGATAGTGAGGTTGAGCAGTCCACAGAGACAGGGGGAGAAGTTGACTCTTCCGTTGATTTGCCTATTGCTCTAAGAAAGGAGGCAAGGAATACAGCTGGGAAACCTCCAGTTAAGTATGGCTTTGAGCATGACATAGGTAATTATGTCTCGTACGAATCATTATCTCCTGCATATAAAGCATTTATTGCTTCATTACAATCTGCACAAATTCCTAAAGATTGGAAAGAAGCAATGCATGATCCCAAGTGGCGTGAGGCCATGTTGGAGGAGTTGAGAGCTCTTGAGAAGAATAGAACTTGGGATCTCGTAAAACTACCTGCAGAAAAGAAAGCTGTAAGCTGCAAATGGGTGTTCACTGTGAAGCAAACTCATGAAGGAAAGGTTGAAAGATACAAAGATCGACTTGTTGCGAGGGGTTATAGCCAAACATATGGCATTGACTATGATGAGACATTTGCACCTGCGGCAAAGATGAGTACTGTGAGAATTTTGATATATTGTGCAGCGAATTTCGGGTGGCCTTTGTACTAGTTAGATGTAAAAAATGCTTTCTTGCATGGTGATCTCCAAGAGGAGGTGTACATAGAGGTTCCACCTTGTTATTCTAATCCAGAGATGGTAGGAGAGGTATGCAGACTAAAGAAATCTTTATATGGACTTAAGCAATCTCCCCGGGCATGGTTTGATACGTTCAGACATGCATTATGTGCTATGGGATACAAACAGTGCAATGGAGATCATACTGTATTCTATAAACATTCAAGGCACAAGATCATTGTGTTGGCTGTATATGTGGACGATATCATTATTACTGGTGATGATGAAATGTAGATCAAATGTCTCAAGGGGAATCTAAGTAGAGAGTTTGAGGTCAAGGACATTGGTCAGCTCAAATACTTTCTAGGTATTGAGATTGCACGAAATCCAAAATGTATTGTTCTATCACAAAGAAAATATGTTCTCGACCTGCTTAGTGAGACTGGTATGCTTGGATGTCGAACTGTATCAACACCAATTGATTTGAATCACAAGTTATGTGCTGAATCAGGTCATCCAGTCAATAAGGAAAGATATCAGAGGCTTGTTGGACGCCTTATCTATCTATGTCATACGAGACCTGATATATCCTATGCAGTAAGTGTTGTGAGTCGATACATGCATGACCCATGGAGTGGACATTTGGATGTTGTATACCGGATCTTGAGATACTTAAAGAGTAGCCCAGGAAAGGGCTTGATATTTAAGAGTAATGGCCACTTGAAAGTGGAAGGCTATTGTGATGCTGATTGGGCTAGTTGTCTTGATGACAGGAGATCAACTTCAGGCTATTGCGTCTTTGTTGGGGGAAACTTAGTGTCATGGAGGAGCAAGAAGCAGTCTGTTGTATCCCGTTCAACAGCCAAAGCAGAATATAGAGCAATGTCTCTTGGACTTTGTGAAATGTTATGGGTAAGGAATCTTTTATCTGAATTAAATGTGTTAAGAAAAGACCCTTTGAGGATCTGGTGCGATAACAAGTCAGCTATCAGTATTGCAAATAATCCTGTTCAGCATGATAGAACCAAGCATGAGGAGATAGACCGCTTCTTCATTAAAGAGAAATTAGATGAGGGCATTCTGGAGCTAAGTCATGTAAACTCAGGTGGTCAAATAGCTGATTGTTTAACAAAAGGTTTAGGAGTAAAAGAATGTAATTTAGCATGTAGCAAGATGGGAATGATAGATATCTATCACCCATCTTGAGAGGGAGTGTTGGGCTTTATCTGTGCATAAGTGTGTAAAGGCCCATGGCCTATGTACCATGTATATATGTAACCCTAAGCAAAGACTAGAATCAAGAATTCCAGAAATTTCCCCAAATATCAACATCTTCTCTATAGAGTTGACACTAGTAAGTTTCCCTGCTGTACTGTAAAATTGAAAGTTTCGGTTTCCGATACGGTTGTTCTGCAGGACCTCTTGGTCAGGGTGTCGCCAATGCCGATGGTTGGCACTTGCTGAGAAGCACCTAGCTGCCCGCTTCAACAAGCCTGACAGTGAGATTGTCGACCACTACACGTAATAATTCTAATGTGAATGTGCCATGTTTCGCTTTTAGTTTGTGTTGTGCAGTTTTGGTAAGATGTTTCATGAATTTTGTACAGGTACGTTATTTTGGGAGATGGTTGCCAAATGGAGGGTGTTGCTAATGAAGCTTGTTCCTTGGCTGGGCACTGGGGTCTTGGCAAGCTGATTGCTTTCTACGATGACAACAACATCTCCATTGATGGAGATACAGAGATTGCATTCACAGAGGATGTGAGCACCCGCTTTGAGGCTCTTGGGTGGCACATAATCTGGGTTAAGAGTGGGAACACTGGCTATGATGAAATCCGTGCAGCTATTAAGGAAGCAAAGGCGGTTACTGACAAGCCCACCTTAATCAAGGTTTGTTTCTTTGGCATTTGCAATCTTTTTATGTTTTGTTTGCTGTAGATTTTATGATATTGGTCTAATTTGTATCCTTTTTAGGTGACAACCACAATCGGTTTTGGATCACCCAACAAGGCCAACTCATGCAGTGTGCATGGAAGTGCATTGGGTGCCAAAGAGGTCGAAGCAACCAGGCAGAACCTTGGATGGCCCTATGAGCCATTCTTTGTACTAGAGGATGTCAAGAGGTAGGTCTTGTTGTTTGCTCTAATAATCTAGTTGTCCGAATGAGATGGTGAAATGCATAGCACAAATACAGTTTCTTGGAATGTATCATTGCAGCCACTGGAGCCGCCACACGCCACAAGGTGCTGCACTTGAGGCTGATTGGAATGCCAAATTTGCAGAGTATGAGAAGTATGCAGACAATGCAGCAACTTTGAATAGTCTCATCACAGGGGAGTTCCTCACTGGCTGGGCTGATGCTCTTTCGGTAAGAATAACATACTTGTGCACAATACTACAGCTGGTGCTGATGTGTGGAGGATTATACTCTAATGGTTGATTCTTGTTTTTCCACCCTAGAAATACACTCCAGAGGGCCCAGCGGATGCCACCAGGAACCTCTCCCAGCAGTGCTTGAATGCAATTGCTAATGTTGTGCCTGGTCTTATTGGAGGTAGTTGTCACACCCGATTTTAAGGATAAAATGGGATACAAAATCTTATGTGCGCCTAGAGATCAGTCACACACATAAGCTGATAAATTATAAATAATATCATCATAAGTGTTTATTACATTACGAATAATAAGACAGAGTCTTCACTTTAATGTATTAAAGTGAATAGGAAACAAGGATGATCCCATGCTATACTTGTCTTGAACCAAGTACTCCTGCTGTTTCTGCTCGTCAAAGTAGTACTCTTGGTCTCTCACGAATTACTCACCGTCTATACTCGATAATCACAGCAACATACAAGCATCCAGAAGCAATCATGCATAGCAAACAAAAGTTATAGATTAAAACAGTACACCAACCAACATAAAATCAAGATCAAAATGTTTGCAAAACGAATGTACGTCTCACTACGAATACACAGACACGAAAATCACAAAAATCGGAGCTAAAACGAAGAAATTATGGATTAAACAAGATTTTCTTTAATAAAATAATAGATTAAATCTAACTTTGAATTTTAAAAGTTAAAACCTACTGAACAGTAGTATGAACATGTAGATTATGGAATTACGAACCTAACACAACTTGAACCGACCAAATCGGAGTTAAAACGGAGATTTTATAGCTAAAACAAGATTAGTGCAAAAAATGTGAATAGGTGAAAACGTATTTTAGATCTAACCGAACAAAGTACGCTTTCAAAAGAAGAAAACGAAATCTGGAAAGACGCTATGGACTGCGGGTTACAAATTAAATACTTATAAGGGCTCTTTTGCAAATCTACAAGGTGAAAGGGCATCCTTGATCTTGGGCAGCTGGATTAGATTCAGGCTGAGATCAGATCAGAAAGGAGAGAGGGAGGGCTGGCCGGCTGGCGGGGTCGACGGTGAGGTTCCAGAGCGGCGCCATGGACGGTGCGGGCGGCGCTCGGCGAACTCGGTCCACGGACCACCATTCGACGAAGCAAGAGCACAAGAAGTTAGAGGAGACGACGGCGAACACGACTAGATGGTTTACCTCGGCGTGAAGCGACGAAGTGCAGCGCGGCGCTCGGCGAAGCAGACGGCAATGGCGACTGCTAGGGCTAGGTGGCGACTTGACGTCTCGACGAGGCAGAAAACTTGCTATAAGGCGGGATAGGGAGGCGGCGCAGGCTCGGCTGCTATTTAAGGACGGTCACGGGCACGGGAACAGCCCGAGCTGGCTGTGGCGGCCCGAAGTCAAAGGAGGGAGAGAGTAATACTTTTCCATTTTCTAACCTAATTTCCAAGCAACTTTTAAATGCGAATTCAAATCAATTTGAAATCTAGTTTCAACCCACGCAATACAAAAATAATATGCAACAGCATGAATGCACATACATGATTGTAAACCTATATTTGATTTTAATTTCAGCAAAATTATTATTTTTTCTAAATTTAAATGCTCATAAAAATACATAATTAAATCACTTCCTTCTATTTTAAAATTATGTAAATTTTAGGGTGTTACAGTAGTGCTGATCTTGCGTCCTCCTACATGACCCTGCTTAAGATGTTTGGTGACTTCCAGAAGGATACGCCTGGAGAGCGCAATGTCCGCTTTGGAGTAAGAGAGCACGGAATGGGCGCCATTGCTAATGGCATTGCTCTGCACAGCCCAGGGTTTGTTCCATACTGTGCTACTTTCTTTGTCTTCACTGATTACATGAGAGGTGCCATGAGAATCTCAGCTTTATCTCAAGCCGGAGTTATCTATGTTATGACCCACGACTCTATTGGTCTCGGAGAGGATGGCCCGACCCATCAGCCCATTGAGCACTTGGTGAGTTTCCGCGCAATGCCGAACATACTGATGCTTCGCCCTGCTGATGGCAATGAGACTGCCGGAGCATACAAAGTTGCAGTTCTCAACAGGAAGAGGCCATCTATTCTTGCTTTCTCAAGGCAAAAGCTTCCTCATCTGCCTGGCACCTCAATTGAGGGTGTTGAGAAGGGTGGATATACCATCTCTGACAATTCAACCGGCAACAAGCCTGATCTCATCGTGTTGAGTACCGGCTCTGAACTAGAGATTGCTGCCAAGGCTGCTGATGAGTTGAGGAAGGAGGGGAAGACTGTCCGTGTTGTATCATTTGTTTCCTGGGAACTTTTCGAGGAACAGTCAGTTGAATACAAGGAGAGTGTTCTCCCTGAGGCCGTTACTGCAAGAATCAGCATTGAGGCTGGTTCTACTCTCGGATGGCAAAAGTACATTGGAGCCCAGGGCAAGGCCATTGGCATCGACAAATTCGGTGCAAGTGCTCCTGCTGGAAAGATCTACAAGGAGTATGGCATCACTGTGGAGGGCGTTATTGCGGCAGCCAAAAGCTTCTAAGACTCATAACTGAGTTTTTGTTGTCATCGATGCCAAAGGAACGCCATACCTGGAGGTCCTGTGCCCAAAACTTGCAATAATTGAGGGAGCATAAAGATGCCTGCGCTTGGAGGGTGAGTGGTATTTTAGGACTGTAATAACCAATAAACAATGTATTTGCCATTTACATTGGTTTTTATTCGCGGTGACCCCTTAGACGATTCATGAAGTTGAGTTTGATTAAATTCGGTCCTGGTTTTTTTTTGGTAACACTGGCAATCAACTGATAGTCTTGCTCTTGCAACAATGTTTCATTCTTTTCTTCACAAGATCCTGGGTTTAAATCACGCTGCGCCTTAGTTACGTACAAGTGGCACTCATGGTGCCAGACCCCTGGTCCTAGGACCAAAAAAGAACTCGCCTCCCTGCACTAGTTGGCTTCCCCAACAATGGCCACAACCCTGTGCCTCTGCACTATGTGTTCTTTGGTCAAGAGGCTACCTGCTGCGCCGTCCTATACTTATGTTCAAATATCCTCCTATTCCTCTCCTTTCACAGATTCCACCAAATATAAATACATACTCCATTGAAGCGCCTGCGGTTTTGCTTTGGTATGTTACTTCCCGTTTGCTCTCACCATTCTGCAATCGAGAGTTTCTTGCTGTGGGAGTTGCACAGCGAAATTTTTCCAAGATAGAACTTGATCCCAAACAGCTGTAGCGTAGGCATAGCAAAGAAAGATGTAGCCCTGTCTCCATCGGACCGTTACACAAGACGCGTAGTTGGATTTTTTTTTAACTTCTATACAGTTTGTAGTGCTTTTATGATTGCAATATAAGCAGAGCATCTATTCAACTTCATGTGGTCTATCTTTTTTGTTTTTTTCTTGAATTCAAACCAAACATGGTTAGAAGTAGAACAGTGGCAACCTTTATCCACTTCAAATGCCTTGATGTGCTGAACTTTCTGTTGCTGCTGTAACTTGCAATAGCATATGAATCTGAATGTACCATTGCCAAGAAACAAGTGAACAAAATACCAATGCTGTTGCTTCAGGAAGGCTAGCTGTCTCTGATAACTATTATCAGGACCGTGCAGTTGAAGCTCCGATCCGAACTAGAAAGACAAGCTTGTTGGATGCACCATGCCATGGATAATGGATTTCTTTTTTGGCCAACGGATATTTGGGGTGCTGATGTTTATTTGGGACCATAGTATATACAATAATTCTGTGGTCGATTGGAAATTGTGAAGTTGCTGAAATCTCATGAAAATTCTTATACCTTAATATATTGAACAAATTATGGGCACAGTCCTTCTTATATACCTTCTTAGTATATACAATAATATATTGAACAAAATTCTCAGTATATACAATAATATCTTGAACAATACTCCCTCTGTTTCAAATTATGAGTCGCTTTGATTTTTTTGGTTCATCTATTTTGATATGTATCTAGACATATTATTATATCTATATGCATAGTAAAATGGATGTAACAAAAAAAAATTAAAGCGACTTACAATTTAGAACGGAGGGAGTACCTTCTTATATACCTTAAAAATATTGAACAATAACACCTAGTGGCTTTAGGTAAACACAAATTATGGGCAGATACTTATTGTAAAAAGTTAAGTAACTCTTAGATAGGATCTTATTCTTTTTATAAGAGTTCTTTCAACTTCTAAATCTTATATGGTTAAACAACCTAACTTAAATACTTAAATACTGCATATAAAATGATTTAAATAGTTTATTTATGAAGAGTAACATGGACCATATATTGCTAACTGCTATGTATTCACGCAAGGTTTAGATTTTTGGAAGATAAAATTGAGATGTAAAACGTTATATGTTCTGATGTCCGGGACTGTTGTTAAACTAATTTTTTAACTGCTGGTCACATAATAAAACTGATTTCAGACTTGAATGAATCAACTTTATTTTCCTAGAGGAAAAGGAAAAAAATACTACCCTGGACAATATTGTCTAATCTCGCTACAGTAAACAATCAGATATAGCTAATAATGCTCCGTTCTGTTATTTTTTGTGGTGGAGATTGTTGATGAGAAAGGCACAAGACATTACGTGATTGAAATATGCACTTGCATCTTCCAGAAGATGCTCGATGGAATTTGTTGTCCATTTGCCAGACAACAAATTGATGTAAGGATATGCTCGATGTGTTTGGTCAAACCTGTTGAATATTAGTGTTTATGTCAATATCTTTCTTGTGGAATTAAATAGCAAGTGTAAAACCTCAATGGCTATTTGAAAACTGATAGTTCTGATATCACACGGGCTAAGACATCAATGGGATCATATGTTCCGTCTACTATTTTTCTATAAATTACATGAAATTTTTGGATAGCATTCAGATCTTCAGAAAATTTTGAGAAACAAATGATGAAACGGAAGACATAAGTATGTTCAACGTTCAAACATGTAACAACTAGCGAGCTTATCCTGTCCGCACTTACTAACCAACGACTCCTGTACAGGATCCTTCGTTCTCCTCTGCACAACTGGGCGCTGGCACTCGGCAGTTGGCGCAGGATGATTACGGCCGTGGCAGTAGGCCCAACTGCCTGTTATTAGTCAAGTTGTAAGGGTCTCTTATTTGTTTATAAGAAATTTTTTTATTAATTCTACCTATGTCTTACTTTCTCTTTTCTAATTCTCCTCACGTTCACTTAATTTTGAGCCCACAACTACATATGCTTAGGGTGCGATTGGTTCCGCTCCAGGCTCAGCCTGGCTCACATCCATCGGCCAGGCTCGTCGGCACCAGGCTCAGTGCATGCGAGTCACGTACGTTTGCTTGCTTGCTTCGCTGCAGCCAGGTCCACAAGGGAAGTTGTTTAGTTGTCGCTCGTCCCGCATCGCTACTCTCTGCGTCCATGCCATGCGAGCGCGCTCTCTGCACCGCGCCGGCCAGGCCGGGAAAGAAACGGAATCCATCTGCTTTTCAAACATGCGGTGAACTCCTGCACGCGGCCAGCCAGGTCGGGCTGGCTTCTCCGAACCAATCACGCCCTTATCGGCATTTGCTTGGCTATAAAAAAATTGTTGTACTTAGTCAAGGCGCACAGTATCCCCGGGATAGTGAACTACGATGCCGGTGGCCTTGGCCTTGGCATGCGCCTCGCGAGCTGCCACCGAGAAAGTTAAATTTGGGGGGGCGGGGGGGGGGGGGGGGGGGGGGGGGGGCGGGGAGGGAGGGGATTCATGAGACTTAACAATCTAGGCGAGCGGCGTGAAGACAAGGAGCTTGTAGTTGTAGCACAGTGAACACGGGCTGCCACGGTGCTGCGGGATATCGGCACGAGGCTGGTTCGTGCGTGCTTGGTTGAGTGCCGAGGCGAGGAGGACGGATTGGTGAAGACAGGTAGGGAAGGGTGGCAACAACCATCGATTCGGGGACCGGAGGTCTGGAGCCCGGCTCTTGAATAGCCAGTGGTCTGCGGCGAGTACTCTGGCCGCCGTCGCAAGCGAATGCTGCTGGTGACCCGCGGTTGCTGCGCCCGAGTCGCCTATTCGCGACGCCGCGCCAGCACCGGTGCCTGCTCCCTTCGGATTTTTTCAACCCGGAGCGAACACGACAAGCCCAACTCGAGCTATTGGTTTGAGTGAGAGCTCGAACTCACATGGCCGAACAGGGGAGAAAATTGGGATTTTGCCCTTACGGTAGGCAGGCTTCGCTGGATTGCCATCGAATCTGTGAATTTCACAATGTATTTATAAAAGGTGTGCTTCACTCTATTTTGTTATTCCTTGTTTTTTTAGTTCTTAAAATTTTCAGCCCATCTTTTTAACCTGTTGCGACCGTTTTGCCTCTGCCTTTGTCTACCTTGTCCTCTTGTTCCCTCTTCTCGGTGTCACACCATTTTCTCCTGTTCTCTCTCCGTCACGGACAACTGGTGTCTGGGCGGTAGCCGGCCACCGCCGCCGCCAAAGGGCTGCGCCTCCCCAGGCGCGCCGCCACTCCATGTGCGTGCAGCGGCTTGTCATGGAGGAGGTCCGGATCCTCAAGTGCGGCGAGGAGCCGCCCGCTCCCACGCCAGCCCCGACGCCGGTGCTAGCAGCGCCTCCCGTGGCGCAAGCCTCGGCGGCGGCGGTAGTTGACCAGCGCGCCCTATGCTCCAGTGGCCGGATCGGGCCACAGGCGCCCGCTGTGGTGCTGACGAAGAATATAGTGGCCGCCCTCGCCATAGCCAACGCGGCCGTCTACGTGGACCCGATGTTTTAAAGGGCTATATATTTTTTTACAATACTCCCAATATTTAAAGGGATCATTTCGTTCAGCAAGTCAAAGCACTCGATAGGTTTCATCGGGACTGACCTTGACCGCTTTGGTTGTGAAAGCTTTTCGCTTCAAATAAACACATCCCGTTCTAATTTTGAGGGGTTTAAATACATGAGACTTTTACCTATAAGCCATTATAAAAGTTTTTAATTCTTTCTCTGTCACAGAAATTTTGGCTGTCCCTCCTCAGTCCCTCGCGCAAACTTTTCTGATCCCGTGTGCCACTTCCGTCAGTTTAGAGCGTGATGGCCGGTAACAGAGGGATAGAACGACCCTTTTTGCCCATGTGTCCAGGCCAGTGCATGCTTACATGGTAGGCCTGAGTAGTAGTTGTCCACATGGTCTTCAATTTTCTCTCTACTTATGCTAGTGATGTAGGCCAGTGCATGCTTACATGGTAGGCCTGAAACCTGCCAAGCCCTACAAGTACAAGTCCTTTGGTCCACATTCACAACAAATATGAAGCTTGATCCTCCTCTTGCACACACCTCTGCAATGCCATCGCTGCTAGTTATGGCATCAATATCTAGGTTCCTGCTTTGCTCCTTCAGCTTGTCCATAATGTGTGGAAGTATCTTGCCCTGCATCTGCCTTGCAATCTTCCTTGTGTGGTTCCATTTGATTAATAACTTCTGTCTGATTGTATCAAGCAAGTCATCCAAATGCCTGCCTTTTTCACCTTTGATCCAGTTGTTGAAGCTCTCAGCTAAATTATTTGTGACATAGTCTATCTTAGATGTGACTCCAAATTGACTTATAGTCCATAGCTTCTTATGGTTCTGCTGTAGATAAACCATAGCTGCTGGCTTAGCTGCTGCCATTGCTGACTAGTGTTTCTCAAAAAGGTATGAGTTCCAACTATAAGATGATGCCCACAAATGATCATCAAACACCTTTCTATGGTACCTTTTCTTAAAAATTTGAACAAGATGCCACATACACTCTCTGTGCTCTGCATTAGGAAATACCTCACTCACACCGGCCATCACTGCTTGACCACAATCAGTACAGAAGGTCATACCTAGTGGACTCCCTATAGCATCTCTTAGTCTCTCCATGAACCATATCCAATTCATTTGTTTCTGAATCTATGACTCCAACTGCAACTGGATACATCCAGTTGTGCCCATCTACTGCACAGACTACACATATTTGAACAAGATGCCACATACACTCTCTGTGCTCTGCATTAGGAAATACCTCACTCACACCTCTAAACTTGCATAGAGGAGTTAGGATGGTAAGCAAAGGTCAACAAGCATGTCTTGGCACTAGCATTTTTGGAAAACATAGCAACTAAATAATGGTCACTACTGACTTTGATGTTGGACTTGGTTTCACCACAGTAGTAGAACATGTCAACAATGTCACCATAACCACAAGGGTACTTATCCACAATGTCTTCGACCAAATCCTTGAAATTTGTTGTGTCAGTATCTACAACTGTGCTTATGCTAAACCAACGGCATCGAGAATTTGTCGTAACGATCCTTATTTCTAATCTGTAGCTCATTTTGGGGTCCATCCTACATACGAACACCCATCGATTAAGGTAGATCTACGGCAACAAACTAAGCACCTACAATTAGGCTAAGTGCATGATAATGGAGGACAACAAGAGAAGAAGACAATAGCCTACCCGTCTGAAAGCCACGCCGAGCGCACCTCCGGCTCCACCATGGTGATTCCCTGGTGAAAGCTCTAGTTTGGTTTTGGTGAATTAATAAAACCCTAAGTGCTAACCTAGTTTATCAAAGTGATTATGAGATAGGTAGCACATTCCAAGTGGTGAAGCAAATGAAGATCATGACATGATGATGGTGATGCCATGGTGATGATCAAGTGCTTGAACTTGGAAAAGGAGAAAGAAAAACAAAAGGCTCAAGGCAAAGGTATAAATGGTAGGAGCCTTTTCGTTTCGATGATCAAGATATTTAGCGAGTGTGATCACATTTAGGTTTGATAGCCGTACTATTAAGAGGGGTGAAACTCGTATCGAAATGCGGTTATCAAAGTGGCACTAGATGCTCTAACTCATTGTATATGCATTTAGGATCTAGTGGAGTGCTAACACCCTTAAAAATATTTGTGAAAATATGCTAACACATGTGCACGGTGATACACTTGGTGGTTGGCACATTTGAGTAAGGGTAAAAAACTTCACCGCGTGAAGTGTCCGCCCGTAGAGTGCGGACAGTCCGACGGTGCCACCGGTGCCGTGTACAGAAAAGATAGGATTTCACAGAGTGCACCGGACGCTGGCCTCAACTGGACCGGTGCGTCTGGTCAGTGGAAGCAGTGAAGACGCTGGAGTCGGTCTTCGACTAGACACTGGGTCACTTCGTGATCGGACGCTGGCGGGGTGCGTTCGGTCCTGCTGACATGGCAGCGCACAGAGGAGATAGTGAGTGATCGAATGCTGGGTGAGTCCGGTCGGGCATGACCGGACGTGTCCGGTCGCGAGTGGAGGCTTATTGGAAATGACCGGACGCTGGGGTCCTGCGTCCGGTCGTGGCACTATGCTGCGTCCGGTCATCACTTGACCGTTAGGATCGGGCGCTCAGTATTTGAAGAGAGAGATGATGTGGCAGCCATCCATTGACCGTACGCTGGCAGGGTGCGTCCGGTCACCCCGTGTTGTGTCTAGTGAAGGGTACAACGGCTCTATTTCGTGGGGGCTTCTATTTAAGCCCCATGGTCGACTCAAGCTCATTCTCTTGGTCATTTGCATTGTCATAGCAACCTTATGAGCTTAGCCAAAGCTCTCCCACTCATCTCCATCATAGATTCAATATCTTTGTGAGATTGAGAGTGAATCTAAGTGTATTGCTTGAGTGTTTGCATTTAGAGGCACTTGGTGTTCGTGTTTCGCTGTGGGATTCGCTTGTTACTCTTAGTGGTTGCCGCCATCTAGACGGCTTGGAGCAGCGAGGATCGTCGAGCGAATGTTGGTGATTGTCTTCGGCTTCGATCGTGGTGATTGTGAGGGGTTCTTGACATTTTTCCGATGGAGAAACAAAAGATACTCTAGTGAATTGCTTGTGGCTTTTATGATCACCATCTTGTGTTGGTTGTGAGGCACTCTATTGAGGGTTTGGCGTGTGATGCCAATTAGCGCGTGAACCTCCAAGTGAGTGAATCGCCACAACGAGGACTAGCTCGCCAGCAAGCAAGTGAATCTCGGTAAAAATCATTGTGTTATCATTTGATTCTGAGATGATTGGTCTTCATTGGTATTCATCCTTGTGATTGATTGGTTCACTCCTCGACACAGCGGTATAACTATTTTGCTCTCTCTCTTTATAATACCGCAAACTAGTTGTCAAGCTCTTTAGTGTAGCTAGTCGTGAGAATTTGTTAGTTTGGTTAGTGTGGCTCTTTAGTTAGCTTTTGAGAGCGCACTAACTTAGTGTAGTAACATAGCCATTATGTGGTTAGAAACTATAGAAACTAGAATTGTGGTAGGTGGCTTGTATTTTTAGTAGGCTAGCGCAACACTTGCTTGGCCTCATAATTGTCTAACCGGTTTGTTAAGTGTTGTTGTAGAAATTTTTAATAGGCTATTCATTCCCCTCTAACCATTAAGACCTTTCACCTGCATCTCGCGGTCACCCTCAACCAAGGCCCCTGCTGCACGCGATCTTGAATCCAGTGGGTCAACCTCTTGATCCCTACCCCATGAGACCTCCTCTCACGTGTGTAGATCTGCTTGGTCACCGCCGCCTCTTCTCTCCGCCACCTTGTTCCTTTGGCTAGGGTTTTGAGAGAGAGAGGAGCTCGAGAGAGACGAGAAATAAGGAGTTGGAGACTGAGGATGTCTTTCGTGCGACTCAACATAAGTCACAACTTTATAAGGACACAGTGGTCTCATCTCCATCGTGTTTTGCTTCATAGTTTGGTCAACCTATTCTTCAACGTCATGGAGCTGACACACAGGATTAGAAAAAGTTTACGCGAGAGACTAAGAAGAGGCCGCTAAAATTTATGTGGTAGAGAAGAAATTAAAAACTTTTATAATGACTTCGGTAAAAGTCTCTAGATACATTCGTCAACCAGCAGCAGCCTCGCGTATCCTGCCATCGCCAACCCAAAACCCCCGCGCAATCAGCACACCAGAGCAGAGCTCCCCAAAACCAGGCGGGCCGATGGCTGCCGCCGTCACGGAGCTGGAGCTGGAGCGGCGGGTGATGGCGGCGGTGAAGGCCTCCGCAGAGCGCGGGGACCCGCCGCTTCTCCAGGCCGCCGAGGCCGCGCGCTGCATCCGCGAGGCCCCCGCCTCCGCTCCGGGCGGCCTCGCGCTCTCGCAGGCGCTGGTGACCAACCTGTGCTTCGCGCACAACACAGCCGCCATGTGGAAGCTGCTGGATCAGGCCATGTTGTCCCGCCTGGTGGACCCTCTCCACACCCTCGCCCTCCTTACCCCGAGGTGCTTGAGCGATTCGACCTTTCCCTTCTCCTTAATTTACGCGTCGTCTCCTTTTATCAAGTGGGCTTTCAGATGCTAAGTTGCCGGTTGTTGTGCTGGTTTGTATAATACTGTTGCT
The DNA here is from genome assembly GCF_019320115.1 of Miscanthus floridulus. NCBI lineage: Eukaryota > Viridiplantae > Streptophyta > Magnoliopsida > Poales > Poaceae > Miscanthus > Miscanthus floridulus. The sequence continues at coordinate 32,448,404 of NC_089596.1, forward strand.
ATGCAGGGTGGTGCCGAACCGGCGGGAGCAGCCGGAGGCGTACAGGCTCTACCTCGAGCTTCTCGGCCGGTACGCTGTGGCCCCTGTTTACCCGGAGCGCATGGAGAAGAAGGATATGTAAGACCTTACTCCAGCCCACTGTGCCCCGTTTGGCACAGCTTAGATTCACTAGTAAAACTGTTTTTTTTTTTGAAAAATGGCTTCATGAACAACTTTGGAGCTGAGCTGTTTTGAAAGAACTGTTTGGCAAAACAGCTTCATGCATAGATGAGAGAGAGAAATGAGGGAGAGAGCTGGGATAAGCTAATGTTTCTGTGAGAGGAGGAGAAAAACAGTTTTACTCATGAAGCTCTCTTGGAAACGAGTGTTTGGCAAATAAAACAGCTCTGTGCCAAACACATCAGAATACCCTAAACATTTTTGGTTTGGTGTACTCTGGATTCACGATACAACTTGCACACGTCAGAATTGGCAAAATTGCTTGTTGGATATCCCGGTTTAAATCTGTGTTGTATTTGCTGATGCTTTTCGGGTACGTGGGCCCAGCTTGACCCGGCTGCTAGGGGGTTGCCTGGTCATTTCCGTTAGATGTATCTGGAGGTGGAAACTAGGTAGGATGCAAACGATTGCAAAATTCTTGGTCTCAGTCTTGGTCTTCAAAGGAAAAGGTGCACCATTTCTAACCTTGTGTTGTCGTGAAGTCGTGTTCTAGAAAAAAAAACTTATGCTGTGGTTCAAAGGCTTCACAAGTGTCATTAAGTTCTTTTCACATTGCGGTGGCTTTTCAAAAGCACTCCCCCTACTTTTTGGGTATATAAGCTACTGAGTAAATATTTAGGGTGTGTTTGGTTGAGTTGTGGCTGTGGGAAAAAGCTGCTGTGGGCTGTTAGCTGTGGGAAAGCTGCTGTGGGCTGTGAGCTGTAGAAAAACTGAAAGCTGTTTGGTTAAACAAGTATAAAATATACCTTCTATCTTTATCTCTCTTGAAACAACTATGGAAGAGCTTTTTATTCCACCAATTTCGAAAAGCAGAAAGCCAAAAGCCAAAAGCAGGGTCAAACCAGCTTTCAAAAATGTACTACGGAAAAGCAGCTGCTTCTGAAAAAGCAGCCTCCAAAAGCAGCCCCTTTGGTTGGGCTTTTGGCTTTTGGGGCCAAAAGCCAAAGCCAAAAGCCCAACCAAACGCACCCTTAAAACCTACAGTGTGATTGAACTAACTATCTTCAACTATAAATTGTTCCATCAATCTGCGGCTTTCTGATAATGGACTTCCAATCTTTAAAGTTCTGATACTGTGGTCAATCACCTGTAGGCATGCAAAATTTACTCTTAGTTATTTGTTAAAATCATATTTTCTATTTGATTCATAGCCAAAAACCTTACTGCATAAGTGCATATCATATCATAGCACAGCACAGTTTGTCAGCAAACTGCAAACTATTCCTATGTGTACCAACATGGTCAAAGTGTCTGATTGAAATGTGTGCAAACACCAAGGGCTTGTGATGCCACATACCACTGAGGTGCCTATTTGTCAACTTGTCAAGTGCACGATATTCTTTGTCATGTCAATGTATGCTGCCCGTCAATGTTGTGAGCTACTCCTAGTTAATATTTGGTAAATATGCTTTAGACTGTAGGTTCTTCCAACTTAGGTGGATTCACCGCATAGCACCTGTAAGCTTGCCATAAAAGTCATGCTCAGATGTGTGCAATTGAAGCTTTTCAGGCCTTTATCCAGCTAATCTCTATCAGGTTTTTGAGAAAATATTTTCCAATATTTTAGCATTAACTTTAGATATGGCTTTATTTTTTACTGATTGTTATATTCATCTGCAATGTACTTTGTATCGGTTGCCTGGGCTGATTAGCATGTGATCAGGCAAGTCCTGATCTAGCAGCAGAACTATTCTAGGGAATAGAAGATGTTCTGAAATATTTTATTCGGTGAACAAATTTTCTGATACCAACATATAATCCTCTCAAATGTGCTAACTTTATATTTGCATTTACTATGCAGGTTAGCCAAATCTATTGACAGTGCTATGCAGCTTTCACATAGATTTGGTTTTCAACATTTGGATTTTGGACATACTGTTATTTTGTTTGTGTTGAGTCTTGTCAACATGCTGATTGATTGCATCTTAGATGATTGTGGATTGCCCATCACCTCCGCTGATGAACATGGCAACAGAAATGATATGAATTTTAATGGCAAGGGGAGATCACTTGACAGGGGAGATGAGCACCGTGAACATCTAAGAAGAAAGAATATACTTATGTCTATTGAAGTTGTTGAGAAGGTCACTGCAAACAAAATTGTCCAAGTCTTTCTGCGGCTTGTCAATCGTAACACGTATGCTGTGTTATCTTTGTAACTTTACTCTTTTCTGCCATGCAAATCTTGATCATTACAAGTTTGTAGATCCTCAGCTACGTACTCCCTGAAAAACTAGGTTTCATCCAAATCGGTTAAGTTTGCTTGTTTTTAGAAACATTTTTCACTTGACAAGCTTGGGGTTGGGGATGAAAATAAAAATTGATATATTATCATGTTATCAGATGGTAATAGTACTACCTTTGAGTTTTTGGCGGTATGTGCAATAGTGCCGGATGCTATCTGTGTTTTGCCCTAGATGTGACATGCTAGCATGGGTGGGATTGAGAGCACTATTTTGACCAATAAAAAAAGAGAAGAACTTTGACCGTACTAATTTTATTAGGGAGAACATATGGGAAGTTGGTTCAAGCCACACATCATCTTAGGCACTTCCAAATGAGTCAATTTCTAGCTTGTCGTGTCATGTTTGGCTCTTTCCCAGATACGAAACTTCATAAAACTTATGGCTTTGTTGTGATTCTAAACTTCAAGCTTATGATTTCATTTTAGAATGTGAGTATGCATGCATAGTTTGGGAGAACTTTGGTACAGGTATATTTGTTGACATTGAGCAAGCGTAACAAATATTTGCTAGAAAGCTTTTGGATTGTGATCCCCCTCTCCAGACCACTCAATCACTGTCCAAATGTTCTAGTGTATTGTGTATGTTAAACTGATAATACTTCCATTCCTTTTTGGATGTGGTAGGATAGACCTGAAAATTTCAGTTGTCTACTTCGGAAACTTCATCTTATTGGTGCTGTTAAAAAGAACACTTTGTCTCCGTACAATCTGCTAGATAGCTTGATTATGAATATACAGAATGTCATAAGCACGGACTACCAATTAGACAGGAAAAGGCTTCTGGGAGTTCCTGTTAGCATACAGCCTTGCAGTTCAGCTGTTTACAGTATATTCAGAGCTGGAAAGGGATCTTGTTGGATTCCTTTTGACATGTTTATGGAGAATGCAATGGATGGGAGACATCTTCATGCTATATCATCAGTTGAATATCTGACAGGTGCATAAATGCATAAAGCTGTTAATTCTTGCCTTTCCCATAGCTTTAAAACATTTTCTAACATGAAACCATTGGCTGACAGAACTATCCAAAACACTTCAAGTGTTGAATCGGGCAACCTGGCAAGAGACCTTTCAAGCTTTGTGGATTTCGGCTTTGCGGCTAGTACAGCGAGTGAGATGACTTCAACCACAGTCTATATGTATTATTTTTAAATAAAGAATAATAAAAAAGAAAAAAAAGTATTTACTTATGTTGTCATTTGACATATGCTCCAAACACATACATTGATACTTACTCCTTGCTAACAAAATGTGCTTAATAGGGCCCAGATGCTTCGGAAGGACCATTTCCTCGTCTTGATTCACGGTTGTGCATGTTGTTGGCTATTATCCCCTTGTCCATTGCAACTATTGTGAAGGAAGAGGTGGGCAATCTGGAAGGGGACACAACCTCTGTTATAAGAGGACAATTAGTGTCTTCACTTCAGATTCTGAGGCAATTTTTTGGTCTTCTTTCACCACCTCCAGCAGCTGTACATTTGGCAAATACTGCAGCTAGAAAAGCAGCAGTTGTTCTGTCTAACCTGAAAAATGGGAGTGAGAACATGTACAGTTCTTTCAAAGACAGTCCCTCTACAAAAGCAGGTTACCTATGAACTGATAGATATTTTTGACATTTAGTATCCTTTGGTTATATTGTTCTTTTCGCAATTATGAATTATCTAAATCATAGTTACGCTTCAAAATTGTAGTTGGAAATATGCTACATCTTATCGTGGAAGCCTGTATCACAAGGAACTTAATTGATACATCTGCTTATTTCTGGCCTGGCTACGTGGTTCCACTTAAAGAATCCTCTCCAGTTCAGGAGTCTCCATGGCCATCTTTAGTAGAAGGGTCTCCACTTATAGAACTTAAGGACGCCCTTATGGTTACACCTGCTTCGAGGTGATAAATCATAGGAGTATACTAATTTTAGAGCTTTTTTGGTTTTATGTCTGTTGTCTAGCTTGATTCATGATCTCATTCCTATTTTGTTTTCTTAGTGTACCAGAGTTGGAGAAATTGTACTCTTTTGCAGTAAGTGGGTCACCGGAGGAAAAGTTGGCAGCTTCGAAGATTTTGTGTGGAGCATCACTTCTTCGTGGTTGGAACATTCAGGTATTATTCAATTTAAAAGAATCATATTGTAGTAATGTTCTACAGAAGAATGTAACATGTTTGCGTGCAATTTGTTTTTCTGCTTAGGAACATGTTGTTCAAATGGTGCTTAAGTTGTTATCGACATTCCTCCCTCTGGATTCTGGACCAGAAGGGCGATATGTACAGGACATGCCTATGCTACACGCTCTTGTATCAGGAATTTCTTCTATCGACACTGTTCATATTCTCTCAATGTATGGCCTGGTAAGAAACATCGCTAGCTTAATAGTTCAGCTCTATTCGTTTTGACTTAGTCATGGAGAACATGGGGTTCTGATGAAGTTTGAGATGAAATCAAGAATAACCTAGAATTATATGTGTTCCTTGAAGCAGAATGAAACTATTTTTTGAACTAATCTTGTGTTAAACATATTTCTCAGGCATGGATAAGTAGACAAAACTTTGTCAGTCCATGTGCATCTTTCATATTTTCATATGTTAATGACTTGTGTTTACTTGTGGTTTTGAATTACGGATAGTATCTCTTTAAGTTATTGCTGCAACTGCAATCATGATGCCTTTCAAACCTACTGGAATTTTTTTAGTACATTCCTTGGATGCGGTTTAATGCTCATTGGATGTCAGCACCACTTGTTACATTGATAAGAAAAAAAACTCGCCAGTGGGGAAAGACCACCCCTATGGTTTTTACTTTGAGAAGGAACCTCAGTCAAACGGACGGAGAAAACCCCTGAACCCCGGCTTCACCCTACAGGCCCGCACCGTGACCTGGGCCGACCATAAGCCACTGGGCTGGTGACCACTTGCAACTACATTGTAAAAGAAAATTTACTTGCACGGAGTAGTAATTGGTTTACATGCTTTGGTGGTATATGTGCTGTATGAACCTGTTGTGGGCTTATGGCACCATTTCCCTTGTGACATGATATTTTGCAGGTGCCAGAAGTAGCATCTATCTTAATGCCTCTCTGTGAGTTTTTTGGATCTTTACCTCCATCTGATCATAGGAGTTGTAAATTTGAAGAGGCTTCTGTGTATTCAGTATTCTCATGTGCTTTCCTGTCCCTGCTTCGCTTTTGGAAATTTCATAGACCACCTATTGAGAATGCTTTATCAAGGCGTGGAGTCTCTGTTTGGTCAGAGCTCCATTTGGATTTTCTCTTGTTATTACGTAATAGTCATTCTTCTTTGAAAAATCTATCTAATGTTACTCAATCAAGCATATTTAAATTAGATATACCATTTCAAAAGCCAGTGTATATTGACTCATTTCCAAAGCTAAGGGCATGGTACTTCCAGAATCAAGCTTGCATAGCCTCTACACTTTCTAGTGCTTGCAGCAGGACAACTGTGCTCCATGTGGCAAACATGATACTGAAAATTATATGCCATAATAAAGTGCCAAAAGGTGGTGTCCTGTCTGTAAATCCTCAGTCAACAGAAAATTCCAGTACGAGTAGTTCATCTTCAGGTGTACAGGAAGATACGTGCCAGTGGCCAACACTTCCAGCATGGGAAATTCTTGAAGCTGTTCCTTTTGTGCTTGAGGCTGTGCTAACTTCATGCGCTCATGGCAGACTTTCATCCCGTGATTTGGTTACAGGTTATACCTCTGACTACAACTTCCGTCTGTTTTGGTATTGCTCTACAAACTAATAGGGTGTTTGGTTTGAGGAATGAAGTAGTCCATCATCTTTTCACTCTTACTTTTTTTGTTTGGTTTACGGAATGGAACTGAGTTGATCCATCACCACCTCATTTAAAAACAAACGGGCATAATGGTTTGGGGGGAACACTACACACCCATTGTAGGCATTTCATATATATAGCCATATCCGAGAGTTGTACAAGAATTGGTAATAATGGTAGTACAACAGTGTCTTAGCTAAACATAATTCCTAATACCCGTCTGCAGTCGTAGCGGTAGGATCACGGGTCCACAGACTGGAGCTGTACAGGTAGAGCCCTTAGTCATGATGTCTGCAAATTGATGCAGTTGAGGGAACATGGAGGACACAGACATGGCCCAAGGCGACCCTCTCTCGGATGAAGTGGATGTTGATCTAGATGTGCTTGGTGCACCGGTGATGGATGAGTTTGACCACTGTTGGGTGCAATGTTTTCAGATCGGACGACTAATCGCGACTAATCGTGATTAGTCGTCCTTATCGTAACCAGGTGCTCGATAAGGGCTCTCGATTAGTTTAGACCGATTAGAAAACTTATCGTCCGATAAGTTGCGACTAATCACGATTAGTCGTCCGATCAGACTAGCCGGACGACTAGTTCGGGGGAGGGAGAATTTGGCCCAGCTAAAGAATTCGGCCCACCTTTAGCTGGCCCATTAGGGTAAGAAGAAGAGTGAGTGAGTGACTGAGTGACGACACATTTCCAGCTCCCGCTGCTCTCTGCCTCTCTCTCGCAGCCGCCGGCGGCCTGCCTCTGGATCTCCCTCGCCGGCGTCCGCAGCTCCGGCCGCGCCCCTCGCTGGTGTCCGCAGCTCCGCCCGCACGTCCGTCCGCAGCAGCTCGCCCGTCCGTCCGTCCGTCCGCAGCTCCGTCCGAGCAGCAGCTCCGTCCATCCGTCCGCAGCAGCTCCGCCCGCAGCAGCTCCGCCCTTCCGTCCGTCCGAGCAGCTCCGCCCGCCGTCCGTCCGTCCGTCCGCAGCAGCTCCGCCCACAGCTGCTCCGCCCGCAGCAGCTCCGTCCGAGCAGCAGCTCCGTCCGTCCGTCCGCAGCAGCTCCGCCCGTCCGTCCGTCCGAGCAGCTCCGCCAGCAGCAGCTCCGTCCGTCCGTCCGCAGCAGCTCCGCCTGCGCCTCCACCTTCGCTCGCTCCTGTCTCCTCCCCTGCCGGGACCCAGTAGCTCCGCCCGCCTCTGAGGCTCCTTCCTCGACGCCTGGAGGACGGACACGGGAGGCCTCAAGCATCAAGATGAGCCACCAGTCCCACCACTCTGCCTCCTCTGAAGGTTATTGTCTCTGTCTGCTATTCCGCTGCTGTGTATTGCATGTTGCCACCAATTTGTGACACATTTGTGTGGCTGTGCCGCTCTGCAGAGGATGCTCGACGGCGTGCAGTTGTTGAGGTAATTCTACCTGAGAATGAAGCTGTCTCAGGAGGGGCTGCCTCAGCGTCGTCAGCTGCTCCAACTGAAGCATCTCTGATAGCTCAAGCGTTAGCTAAATTGCCGCCAGATCTTGCTGCCATGGCTGAAGATAAGAAGAGGAAGGCAAAATCATCAGATCCTGGATGGAAATATGGGTTTTGGCCAGACATAGGGAAGAAAGAGTTCATCCAATGTATTTTCTGCAAAAAGGTTGTCCCTTCAGGCATTAAAAGGTTCAAGCAACACCTTGCTGGGGGCTATTCTGATGCAGTGAAATGTGGTGAAGCACCTGAACTAGTTAGGCGTGAGATGAATGGTTACTTGGTCACAAGGTCAAGGACTCAGGTGCAGGTACCTGCGGACACTGGGGTGGAGACAGAAACAGAAGAAGATGGAGGTGGTGCTTCTGCTGCTGCTGAAAATGAACCAAATGCTGGGACAAAGTCAAACCAAGTTCCAAGTTCTGGGACAAAATCAATGCAAGCAAAAAAGATAGCTCAAGCATCAACCACGAACTTTGTGGTTTCTGCTCCACCAAAACCTCAAACACAGAAGCATTCCAAGTCAGTGAGTTCTTTGCTTTGCAAGAGTCCAGAAGAAGTGGTTGCAGAAAGGCACAAGTCCAAGATGTCACAGCCCACTCTTGAGTACTCCACAAAGAGCAAGGAAGCAAAGCAAATTGTAGATGACCATGTGGCTGATTTTTTTTATGAGAATGGAATACCATTGAATGCTATTAACTCAAGAAGCTGGGAGATTATGCTTGAGTCCATTGGGCAATATGGTCTTGGGTATCGCTCACCTTCATACCATGAGATTAGGAATCCACTACTTGATAGGGCAGTGAACAAGACAGAGGAGTTGAGAAAGAAGCATGAGGACGCTTGGAAGGAATATGGCTGCACAATCATGTCAGATGGATGGACTGACACTAGCCACCGTCATCTCATCAACTTTCTTGCGAATAGCCCAGCTGGAACATTCTTCTTAGGTTCAGTTGACGCTTCAAGTGAGATAGCCAATGCTTCTATGTTAGCAGACTTGTTAGAGAAACAAATTGACAAGGTTGGGAAGGAGTATGTGGTGCAAATTGTCACAGATAATGGATCAAACTACAAGGCTGCTGGAAGAATTCTTATGGAGAGGATCCCAACTTTGTTTTGGACACCATGTGCTGCCCACTGTTTGGATTTGATGATGGAGGACATTGGGAAGATACCTGAGTTTAGCTCTTGCATTAATTCGGCTAAGAAGGTGTGTAGGTTTCTCTACAAGCATGGGAGAATTCTGGATCTTATGCGAGAAAAGATTGGTGGTGATCTTGTGAGGCCTGCTGTTACTCGCTTTGCTACTTCCTATCTCACATTAGCAAGCATGCATAAGAACAAACAGGGGCTGAGGAGTTTGTTTGTGAGTGAGGAATGGCATTCCAACAGCTTGTCAAAAAGTGCTGAAGGGCGGCAGGCTGAGAACACAATCCTTTCCATACCATTTTGGATAAAAGTGGAGTACTGTATAAAAGCAACACAACCCCTTCTCATCGCTATGAGGATAGCAGATGGTGATGAAACACCAGCAGCTCCTGAGATAATGGCAGCAATGGATGTTGCAAAGAAGACCATCAAGGAAACTTTGCGAGACAAATCATCATTACTGAATGATGTAATGGAATGCTATGACAAGAGATGGGAGAACCAGATGGAGCAAAAACTATATGGAGCAGCCCTCTTCTTGAATCCTGGAAAGTACTTTGCCATAAAGGAAAAGGATAGGAGACAAGCTACAAAGCTAAGATGCATGTTTAATGACATTATATGGAAGATGGTGCCTGATGAGAGTGAAGCGAGGAAAATAAGCAAGCAAGCTGATGATTATGACAGGGCTGAGGGTGAATGTTTCTCAAAGAGATTAGCAATAGTAGAGAGAAATAGCAAAAATCCTAGTAAGTAATGAGCAGTTCAGCAGTCAGCACTTTCTTTTAATTAAGCTATAATTCTCTATGTGATGAGCTACTGATTATATTATTGTTTTGCTTGTAATCTACAACTACAGTTCTATGGTGGGATGCTTTTGGTGGCCTTGCATTCGAGCTACAGAGTTTAGCAAAACGAATTGTAAGCCTCTGCTGTTCGGCGTCTGGTTGTGAGCGCAATTGGAGCGCTTTTGCTCATGTAAGTGCAATTTCTATGGCTGCAGGTGCATGCTAATGCATTCTTATATGCTGCAGCCATCTAATGAATTTGCTCCTATTTTCTATGGCTGCAGGTGCATACTAAAAAGAGGAACCGTTTGGAGCACATTAGGTTGAATAAGTTGGTATTTGTTAGCTACAACCGTAAGATGGCATTCAGGTTTCAGAAAATTCGTGAGCTCGGTTCTAAAGGCAAGAAATCCAACCCATTGCTGCTAGAAGAGTTTCAATGGGAAAATGAGTGGGTAGACATCAACTGTGACCCAGTTCATGCATCTAATGGCAGTGATATGCTTTGGACACATGTTGATGAAGCTGTTGGTGCAACCGACCAGCTTAGAGGCCGCAATTTGCCTAGGGCTGCTGCTGCTCGTGCGAGGAATACTGTCACCCGCACATATGGGAGGAATAACAAAAGGAAGTGTCCAAGTCCAAGGTCAGATACACCAGCAACTGAAAGCAGTGATCATGAAGAAGAGGAAAACAGAGTTGCACCAGAACAACCACAAGGTGCAAGTGCAACAGATGAAGAAATGGAGGACCAGGGAGGGGAGGAAGACTCAGGCGGACCTGCAACAAATGATGGAAATGAAGACTTCCATGTGGACGCAGATTTACTTCTCTAGATGGCTGAATTGCTGGTTCTATGGATCAGTGGACTGGATGTTGTGTACTGCTAGTTTACTTATGGCTGAATTGCTAGTTTACTTATGTTGTGTACTGCTGTGCACAGTGTGCACTGTGCTAAACTGCTGTTAGTTCCTATTTGTTACATTTGTGTACTTGGTTAAGTTGTTTTCCCATGCTCTACTGTCTACTACTCTTGTACATTTTCTTTAGTCTTTACAGTTTTATTTTTCTGCTATTTTGCCTATTTAACTGATTATCTTCTTTCTTTGTAATTTCAGATTCAGAGTTTCAGAGTTCAGACATCAGCAAGCGGCAGCAAGCAGCTAGTTTTTCTTTGGTCAGAGCAGTTTTAGAGTTCAGACATCAGATTCAGCAAGCAGCAGCTAGTTTTTCTTTGGTCAGCAGTCAGCACTCACCATGACACCATCAGGCATCAGCAAGTAGCAGTTACAGGTAAGTGGCCAAATCACCATGATAATGATTCATTGCAAACATGATTACATGCCAAACTGTGCTTGGTTGCTTGCCTCTAACATTTACTTATTTATTATGGCCATGTTTACATATCTTTACATCATATATATAGTATATACATGGTCGATCAGGTCATCTAGGCACAAGGACGACTAAATGTCCGACTAGCCGATTAGACCGATTAGGACCGACTAATCGACCCTTATCGACGACTAATCACGATTAGTCGTCTGATCGGTGGTCATACGACTAGCCTCGATAATACGATCTGAAAACATTGGTTGGGTGGAACAATCACTCAAGCATCATTGAGTAGAATTAACTCAATTGGATAAAATTTTCATGTCCGGTACAGTACATGTCGGAGGGTATTTATAGGGGCGAGAACCTTCGACTATTCTATTACAATTGCGCTTTTGCTCCTGGATTAGCTATTACACTCGAACCATTGCTTTTTCTATTCAACGTTTCTACTTTGTCCATCTAGCTTCGCTGAGATGAGTCTTCGGGATGAGGCTTCGCGGCCTCAACCTGTGTTGGCTTCTTTCTGTTCGCCTTTGACTTCGCTTCATCGCGAAGTGTGTCCATCGGCTTCGGTCCACTGCCTTGGACTTCGTCCCATTGTCTTCGTCTTTTCCCTTTTTGGCTTCGCCGAATACCTCCGAAGGTTTTGAACAGCGTGAAGTCATTTCTGTGCAACAAACATGATTGCTATGAAGACGACAACAACAACAACAACAACAACAAAGCCTTTAAGTCCCAACCAAGTTGAGGATTGCTATGAAGACAACACATTGGTTAAAGTTTGTTAGTCAAATTCGGGGATTGTGTTGTCCGAGGTTGAATCCCCAACAACCACCATGTAGAAAGGGCTCACGTTGTCACATTAGACAATCATCGCCGAAGGAATCGAGATGTGGAGCTCTTGAAGGAGTTCCCGTAGCCAGCAGCACCCTGCAACGGCGTGGGTGACAATGCGATACTCCACCTCCGCGCTCCAGTGATGGAAGACCAGGACACTAGGCTGTCTCCAAGGAAGATGAGCCAATTTCGGAGTATGCATTTAGGGAGGTGGCTGGACTAACGCCAATGGGAAGGCATGCGGAGAGTGAGCCCTTCACAAAGCGGAGGATATGCTTGAACTGTGTGAGATAAGGCTCGCTAGGATGAGATGCATGAACAGGCAAAACTGCATACTTTCGGTTGCGTTAGGGAGAGGTACTGGAGTGCACTAGCAAGACTCCAGTACTCTGAGGCATCGGCGATGAGGGCTCAGTCTATGATCGAGAACTTGGTCCAGGTGTCCACCGGTGTCGCTGTCGGCCAACATGCTAGAGGAGCTCGACAGCGTACCGGTAGTGTGACAGGAATGGGCGTCGCTGGAGTGCATGATAGATGTCGAGGAAGTGGTGCAGGTCCCTGAGGTCCGTCATGGCAAACTCCAAGTGGTTCCAAGCACGGTGAGCCTGCTTTAGACCGTACGACATAGTCAGGGGCAACAGGGTCGACGAAGCCTGACGACCGTTGACAGTACACGGTTTCCTCCAGATGTCTGTGAAGAAAAGGCGTTCTTCACGTCCAATTGGTGAATCGGTGTAACGTCGTAGAGTCCAAATGGCTCAGATCCACTCTACACGTTGAGTGAAACACATCTACCACCATTCCACTTACGCTTTCGTCCTCGCTTCGCGTTAAAGGATTAACCCGGGGATGGTGGGATGAACTCTAGAAGCTTTATATGTTGGTCTAACACACTCTAAACAACCAAGGTGGGACTAACCCCCCCCCTCCCCCCACAATATCTCATTAACATGCACATGGGCCAATATGGGCCAAATTCCAAACTAGGCCGGATGTCACATACACCCCCCTCAAAGGGTCCGACGTCCTCGTTGGCCCAACACACCCACATCTGGGCAAATGATGACCAGGAACGTTCCCTCTTAGCACACACGACCGTGCGTCCAGTGCCGGCACATGTGCCACGCTGTGCACCCTGCAGGGCCTATGCGCGCAATGAACCCCATGTCTGCGCCCTTGACCCGCATGCGTCTGTGGCTGTGAAGGTCGGCTCCGATACCATATGTGACGCCCTAAAGTCCGAACGGCTCAGATTCACTCTACATGTTGAGTGAAACACACCTACCACCATCCCATGTACGCTTTCGTCCTCGCTTCGCGTAAAATGATTAACCCGAGGATGGTGGGATATACTCTAGAAGTCTTATATGTTGGTCTAACACACTCTAAACAACCAAGGTGGGACTAAACCCCCACAATATCTCAATAACATGCACATGGGCCAATATGGGCCAAATTCCAAACTGGGCCGGAGGTCACGATCGGCCAGGAGCACAAGGCGGCGATGCTGAGGATGGCCTCCGGCTTGACAACCGGACTGAAGGTCTCATCGTAGTAGATGTTGGCCTGCTGCTGAACTACCCAACGGGCCTCAGGCCTCGTGGCACGCAGGTCACAGGAGAGTCGTCTGAATGGAACTTGTGCTCCACTTGTATGTCACGACGGTAGCAAGGGGGGAGGCACCATGCGCCTAGTGCCGTTGTCGATGAGGGCCTTGTACTTGTCTGCAATTGCACTATGCAGTGTTCAAAAGAACTTTGTTAAATGCTCGCTTAGGCATGGTTAAGAACTAGGTGGAGACCTAGTACGTCGCCTAGGCCATAGGCGTCCAATTAAACATAGCATGAACTGTCAGAGCCCATGGATAGTGAAGAAAGGAATAGAAGAGTGGAGATTAGGATGGCAAAATGGTTTGTGATTCTGTCTATGCCTACCTCATGGTGTCCAGGTCGCTTGATTTTGCTTACCCTCTTCTCGATTTAGCACCAGGGGGCAGCATAGACGCATCGGAGACCTACGCCGGCACAAAGACGGTGTGCACCTGTGGGTATGGCCTGACAACACTATGGGCCAGTGAAGCCCAAACTTGCCCCACAAGGAGAGGAAGAAGGGAGACCATCGGTTGAAGTAAGCATGTTTCAACTCAAGGGTCCTCGGACCATGGGACTTGATGGCGATCATCGCAAAGGGGGTGAAGAAGATTGGTGGTGTCGTCTCTGAGTCATGCGGCAGGGAGCCTGAGGTGTTGGAGCCGAGCATGCCGCTGGACGTGGAGGTGTTCGTCCACATGGCGAGGGAGGTGAGGTAGTGGCAGCGTGGCAGGAAGTTGGCGCTGCCAGCTAGGGTTTGGGAGGGGGGACGATGCGGCTATGTTTGGGAGTTAGCGGAAGGGAGTAAGTGGTCGACGCCCAGCAGGACGCGACAACAATCGAGGATCATCGAGGATCGACCGCAGGGGAGGTAGTAGCGATCGACGTGCCTGATCTGGGGGGCGGGGCAGCGGTGCTAGGGTTTGGTTGGTGGGCGAGAAGACCTAGGCCTGAACTCGTGATACCATGTAGAACAAGTGGGGATAATGGTTTGGTGAACACCACACACATATTAGGGTGCCTTTCATATATATAGTCATATATATACGAGAGTTGTACAAGAAGTACAATATAACAATGTATTAGCTATACATAATTCCTAATGCTCATTTTTCACACATTTGTACTTGTTTGCTGTCAATCAGTTGAAAGACCTTTTCTTGTGTGTCCTCGGTAGGTCTAGAAAGAGAAAAGAAAAAGATTTTTTTTTCTTTGATTTGCGCATCTTTCGCTCATCTTGTTTTCCCGAAAGGAGGAGTGTGATTCCAATGAGTTTTTTTTAATGCTTTGAAACAGTAAGAGATGTCATGTTTCTAATAATTAGTACTAGCATGAGAAATTCAGTAATTTTACCAAATTTGAGGAATGAGCTCATGATGCACCATCTCATCTAGAATGAGGTGGTTCCTCAAACCAAACACCCCTAAGTGTTTCATATGAATCTGGACATTTTTAATTTCTCCAGTTTGGAGAATTGATTTTCATTCCATGTCAATCTCAACTATTTGCCACTGAATCATTGGACAAAAATGCCTATCAAAAGCAAAAAAGGGGAGCATTTCTGTCCATTTTGTCCAAGGATTTCATCGAACATTTGCAACTTTTAAGTCTAGTACATGCACAGTTTCCATTTGGACTAAGTTTTCTAAGTTCTGCCAACCTTATGTAGCACATGCACAATATATTGAGCACTATGCAAGGCGCAGAAGGTCATGGGGAACTTCGTTGCTCCTATGACAGTTCTCGTTCTTCCTGTAATTGTCCAATGATCTGGCCAGCTTGCCTAATCACTGCCTATGTGGGCAACATACCTAAAAAAGTTTGGCAGCTGAGTGACAGACAGCACCAAGGTTCAGTCTCAGTCACCTGCTCTTAGAACACTGCTTGAGTTTCAGAGTTCCTTACTGTATTTATCTTGACCATTATATATTTATAGGTAGAGCTGTAGAGGCTTACTTTATTGTACTGCAGTAAACAACCAGTCTTTTTTTTCTCAGTTTTGCTCTCCAACTGTCCTTGCATACTTATTAGCATATTACCATTGTACTTGATTTCAGGTCTAAGAGATCTTGCAGATTTCTTGCCTGCTTCACTTGCTGCTATTGTCAGCTACTTTTCTGCAGAAGTCACTTGTGGCATATGGAAGCCAGTTATGTTGAATGGAGTGGACTGGCCAAGTCCAGCTGCAACTCTTCCAGTAGTTGAATCGGTTCTTGCATTTGCTGGTGTTCATATCAATATCTGTCCACGACCACGTATGTTAATGCCTGTTTGTGTAATTTGTTCATTTTTGTTCTTTAGATTTACATTATCACAATCTATAATTTTCAATATTTAAGATAGTACTAACTTTTCTCAGGCCAATATCTCATATCACACTCTTAACTGGGCACTTAATCCTTCTACAGGTTCTGTGATGCCAATGCTTCCGTTGCCAATAGCAGCGCTAATGAGTTTGTCAATAACAGTCAAGATAGAGGAATTCAGTCACCTACACGGCATCATTGGCCAAGGAATTGAAATTTGTACAACATCTAGTTCATGGCCCGCTGCACAAATTATAGGTGCATTGTGGTCCCAAAAAGTACGGCGGTGGCATGATTTCATCATCCTGACTTGTTCGCAGTCCCCCTTCACTCGAGATAACACCGCGGTGGCACAACTGATCAGGAGTTGCTTCTCTTCTTTCCTTGGGCCTTTGGTTGATGGACGCTCCTGCTTCGTAGCAAACAGAGGAGTTGCTAATCTGCTGGGGCAGACTTTTGATGAAAAAGCCCACAGGCTTGCTGTAGCACCAGGATTTCTTTACATGAGATCTTGCTGGTTATTTCCAAACAACAGCTTTGTTTGTGAAGAGATTTTGGAGGTGGTCATTGAGAGAGCCCATGCGATAGCAAATGCTTGTAGTTCTGATAGACCTGCTCGTTTGAGGTCAGACTCTTTGCCGCTATCAGCTGCATCATCCTTGGTAGAGCAGATAGCATCACTTGCAGCAACGATGCTTTGTCATGCTGGTGGGGTGAATTTGATTCGTCTCCTCTACGAGCAGATTATCCCCACTCTGCTGCTTTCAGGTGGAGAAGCTAAGCTTGGTTCTGCTGGTCAGGTATGTAGCATAATCGAAGGATACACATTAGCCTATGTTCTCCTCTTTTCGGGTGCAAGAATCTGGGGAGTCGGAGAAACGTCGCCAGCTTACACTTCAATATACACATCCAAAAGGCAACGGGTTGTTGATAGACACTTGGAGTTCATGGCCAGGGTAATGGAGGGTAACATTGTGCTGGGCTGTGGCGATGCCACATGGAGGTCCTATGTTCTCTGTTTTGTCAACTTGCTGGTCAACTTTGTGCCCACATGGATTCCTGAAGTGAAGCTAAAGACGCTACAGAAATTGGCATCTGGGCTTCAGAGATGGCACGAGGGTGATCTTGCCCTCTCTTTGCTTGAGCGAGGGGGAACCAAAACCGTGACTTCAGTAGTTGAATCCCTTTTGCAATAAGCTGGTGCTCAACTGGCAGTATAGTTTTCTACGACAGCTTAGTCCATACTACACATATAACATGTTATTGATCTGAAAGTTCAGTCATCAGAAAAATAACAGTACAGTTCTACCGATGATTGTTCATATTGTCGGTCAGCTGAAGAGATGGCCAGCAGCTTTTATACTAGTTACATGTCAGTGTGTAATTAATGAACTTGTCATTTACTGGCAGTCGTCCATTTGGGGTGTATAAAATTCATGGAATAATTGGAAAAAATCAGTATTAGAAAACAGTATTGCTGGGAGCCAGGCGTCCATTCCATCGGACGACCCGTGCAGATGTGCCGTTAGCCTCTTTTTTTTTTTTTTTTTGAAAGTGAGTATAATCTCATTACTCAACGACTAACAAATCGTTAGCAACAATTACATGAACACTTTCAGGGATGGAACTCATGACTTGTTCCTTCCTAGGATTACACAAATGACCCAACACGGTTAGTTCATGAGCAACTTTGTTATAATCCCTACTCTTAAAAGAGCACTCGAAACTAATAAACAAAACAAGAAGACGGCATCTCCGCAATTAAAACACCCACTGCAGTCTTGTCATAATCATTTGTGTTTAGCGCCTGAACCACCATCTTTGCGTCTGTCTCTACGATTAACCGGCCAATACCCAGATCAACTGCAGCTTGTATTCCTTGGAGGCAGGCAATGAGTTCAGCTTGAAATGCATTTAAGCGACACTATGAGTTCAGCTTGAAATGCATTTAAGAGACTCTATCTTCCCTCCTAACAGTATCACATCCCCATCGCAGTCTCGGATCAAATAGCCTCAGCTCTCTTCCAGTAAATTTGGCAAAAAAGATCCATCATAATTTAGCTTTAAAAAGCCCTGTGGGGGTTTCCTCCAATACCCTTTTCTTCGGTGCACACTGTTGCCCATCAAACTGTTGTCGGTCACAATTGCAGTGTTCTCTTCTGCATATGATCGGATACATTGAGCAAGGAAATCTGCTCCTCGTCTCTAACCTTCTTCTCTAATTATATTTCTCTCCTACCAAATATACCACATGGTGATAATCATCAGTAGCTTATTTTCTTCCTTAGCCTTCAGAATTAGTGCTACTGCATCCTTGACCAAAACAGTAGTCGCCAACTCCAGCCTGAAACTCTCCAGGTTCAGATTCCTCCAAACCTCTTTGGCAAGCCAGCACTTAAAAAATAAATATCAACCATCTTCACCTGTTGAATCACAAACTGTGCATCTTGTTTCAATTATCACCCCACGCTGCACTATATTTCTTGTTGACAACCAAAATTGTTCATTTTATGAAGTTGTCAAAATGTGAAACGGACTACATCATTGTGCTCCTCTCGTCAAGATGGTCAAAAAACATATATGAAACGTCCAATCTGGAGTCCGGATAAAGGAGTTATGCCCCCGTGAAGATTGCTCCGTTGCTGGCAGTTCCGACTGTCGGAAGTTCTGACAGGTGTTAGAACTTCTAGGAAGCCTGAAAAACCTGCTCGGGTGCCTGGGGTTATCCCCACATCGGAAGTTCCGACAAAGGTTGAAAGTTCCGACTCCTGGAAGTTCCGGCGTAGGTCAGAACTTCCGGCACACCTAATTAAAAACCCTGTTCGGATCTGGCCTTTTGGATTCCGATCCGAACTATTCCAAACTCATGGGAAACTTGGAAAATAAGTCTTAGAGAGGTTTCCAACTGGGATAAGACCACCCCCTCGATATATATGAGAGGATCATGGCCCATTAAGTTTCCATCTATCTAATCGTCAAACAAATCAATCTACTACTTCTACTCCAACCCTTTTACCCTCTTCTCCAACCCCCATTCTATTCATCCCTTGATCCGACGACCAAGGATGGCGCCCTAGGATTGCTGGCTGACCTAGGGAAACCGGCGACGTCCTTGCCCTAACGGGGTCCCTCCCGGGCGAGAGCTTGGACGGTTTCTTTGCTAGTTTGCCTGAAAACTAGCCGGTTCTTCGTCACACAAGCACGTTGGTTATCCTTTGGTGGTTTGCTTGTAAACCTCTCTGTTCTTCACCATGAAAGAGTGACATCCTCGCTGTGTTCTTCGGTCCATAGCAGCCTGGGCGTCCAAGGTCCTGTTGGTGTGTGATTCGGATCACTTCCGACGTCAACACACTTTTTGACGACTCCGCTGGGGAAGATTGGTTCGGCTATCTCTTATAGCCGATCTCTCTGACCTAGCTTTACTCCTCGCTAATCTATCTTCTCATGCTCGCCATTACCATTGCATCTAGCCCAAAAGACCGATCGCATCTGGTTTTGGCCCCTTGTGATCTCGTTTGCAATTTTGCAACATGTTGCACTTGCTATTGGAAAATTCAGCAAGACCGTCAAGTTCTAAATCATGGAGTACCAAGGTGATGCATCACAAAACTACTACAATCACCCCGAGGTACAACTTGTAAATGAATCTTATGATCCTACTGGTTATTTTGCAAGTCATAAATTCTCATGTTGATGTTGCTAGTCATAATGATACTAGATATGTTACATCGGCTAATAATTTTATTAATGCTTCTCATCATACACATCATAATTATGAATATTATGGTCAAGAGTCGATGTCTACTATGAATTCTTTGAATTTTGATGCTACTAGCAACATACAACATGTAAATCTTAATTCATCAGCTATAAGTTCATAATATGTGGTTTCACCACAAGACATGCCGATGAATAAGAGAGTTGCCTATGACAATGCCAATTACTTAGCCAATTACTCTCAAAATTTAGCACCATATGAAAATATTGATGCTCATAATTCGGCTTCATATGTTACTCCTAACTCGAGCCAAATTAATAAAAAATCAGCAGGGTATGTAAGTGCTAATACTCATGATTCGGCTTCACGTGTTACTAGTAACCATAGCCAAATCAATGAAAATTCAGCACCTTATGCAAGAATCAATGTCCACAATTCGGCTTCGTATTTTTCTCATGACCATAGTTGAACTAGTAAAATTTCAGCAAGGCATTCGAATGCTAAAACTCATGATTCGGTTCCACATATTGCTAATAATTATAGCCGAATCAATGAAAATTCAGCAATGTGTGCACATGCAAACAATCATGATTCAGCTTCATATGTTGCTCTCAAATCAAGCCGAATCGATGAAGATTTAGCCCATACTAGAAATCCATATGGATCCTCTAATTGGAAGGTGCCTGCTTATCATAGACCGTACCCATTATGCTATGATTACTTGAAAACTGCTGATGGTTGGTGGGTACCTAATTTTTATGAATTTAGTGATGAAGATAGTAAGACCGTCGTGGAACACATAAGTTTATATCTTTCATAGCTAGGTTTTGCCAGTAAAGAAGACTATATGAGAGTGTGAAATTTTCCTTTATCTCTTACTGGTATTGCCTTTGCATGGTTTACATCTTTGCCCCGATGTATCGTTGGTTCATGGTCTCAATTAGAGGAGCAATTTTATAAATACTTTGGAAAGACCAATGAGAAAAGGCCGATTGCAATTGAGTCATTGGCTAAAAGAGGATTGCTAGTGGGCATGAAAGAAAGAATTGATTTGGATGTAAGTAAAGGTTCGGCTACAAAAGCCGAACAACAAAAAACCCTTTTCGAATCGATCACATCTCAAAAAACAAGTCTTGCTATAGAAAAGCATGAGAAGAGCAAGAAAATAGCTAGACTTGATTTTTTAGGAGCTAAATGGGATGCACATTTATCTAGTGATTACTACATCATTGATGGAGATCATGCCCCTACAAGTAACAAAGGAGGGTTGTCTACCTGCTCAGAATCGGCTAGGCCGACTTCAAAATCGGCTGAGCCGATTGCTACCTACCCTGAGTCGGCTAGGCCGACTTCCCAGTCGGCTAAGTTGACTTCCTAGTCGCCCAGGCCGACTACCTTTGTCGCTTGCCCTGAGTCGGCTAGGCCGACTACCCCTGCTAGTGCCCAAGTTTGCCTAGCCGACTTCTAGTCAGTTAAGCCGACTTTCTCGGTACCGGCAACCGCCGATGCATCTTCAGATGATTCGTCACCTATTGTTGATCATTCTCTAGAGATGAAGAACAACATTATTCAAATCAAGGACGTGCACTTCTCCAACATGATCAACAAGGTACAAAATACATATATTTTGCTTAAATTCCAATCCGGTCATACTATTTCAATCTCTGCATCTATTGGTGATATCCTGGGAAGTAGTTGTAAAAGACCGATTGAGAATGACATTTTATTTGTTGATGATAAAATAAATTTAGATTCTATCGGCAAGCACATTGTGCCATATGGCAGGCCGATGGTGGTAGTTTGCCAAAGCTAAAGCTTCCCAAAAGCAACTGCAAAGGTGTGGTCGAATGGATTGATGCCAAATCTGATCCATTCGTTTACCTAGCTTTAAGGCCGTCTCCACAAAAGAATCGGCTAAAGAAATTAAAGTACACCTTTAACTTTACTTTTTATGATCATGTCTTTGATATCTTGCTCAAGAATAATTTTATTAGAATCATTGATCATAATACTTTGCCATCTATTCAAAATTTAGAAGAGCTTACATATTGTAAATGGCATAATTTTTTTTTGATCATAATACCTCTAGTTGCAATATGTTTCATCGGGTTATCCAATCGGCCATTGATAAAGGACGATTGAGATTTTGTGAAACTCAACAAATGAACCAATTGAATTCAATTGGTCTTGATGGCAAACAGGTTTTTAATCAGTTTGCATTAGCTGATTCACTCAAAGCTCAAGGCTTTAACGCCCAAGAGAGAGATGTGGAGCCCTCAAGTGAAGACAAGGTTGTTGTCTATGAATTAAAAATAGGAGCCATTCCAGAGGACAGCAAAGTTATCACAATTCCAGAAGACACTGGGGGCAGATGAAATCTCTCCAACTGAAGCAATGGTCGATTAATCCCGTTGAGCAAGGAGAATCGGCTAAGGATCCTCCCTTCGAGTATGTCTATCAAGATGGAGAAAAGAAGGAGGATGCCCATAAAGCTGATAGAGGTAAAGGCTATGACAAACAAAGAAGTAGAAGGTCGAAGCTTAGCTTTGAGAAACTTCTAGCTAAATATGAGAAGAAAGCAGAAGCAAATGTCACCAATCGGCCAAAGAAAGTCCAATCATCAAAATTGCCTCGAAAGCGCAAGTCTCAAGAGTGGAATTGGCAAGGAGATAGATCTCACGCAGTAGCAACATATTTTCCTTTTGAGCAGCCAACTCCCATGTCATATAGACCACAACCCACATATTTTCATCCTTATTCATCTTGGGGCAGGTTTGATCAAGAGGCACATGTTCCATCATATTTGAGGCCACAATATGTAGAGTATGCAACTCCTAGACATTTAGAGAGATCATCATCATCTTGTAAAGACCGTTTTGATCAAAATCGGTCTTGAGCTTAACTAAAGAAGAAAGTGGTAAAACAACTTTATCATGTAAAGTATGATGGCCAAGAGGAGAAAAGTTCAGATCTGAATTCAATTATTGAAAAGCCAATTACATTGTTGAAAAATCTAGCTATCAATGGCAAAGGCATGGTGGAATCATATGTCGATATTCTAGATGCTAAATCTGAACAAAAGAAGGTCAGAGTGCCTAAAATCAAGAAAGATTTGCCGCTATCTAAAACAGAAATAATACCGATACGCTCAATCGGTTTACCAAAGTGGCAAGAAAAGAAATTACAGAAGCTTTTTTATAGTTCAACGCGGGGAAAGGGGGGGGGGGGGGGGGGGGGTTCCCACCTGATTTATTTGTATTTGGCTCTGAAACGGCCTGTCATAGTTGTTTTACATATTCTCTGACTTCTAAGTTTGGTTCAGAGGATTTTGGTAAAAATAGATTCAGATCGTATCTAGATAGCTCAGGAGATGTGAGCCATTGACATTTGAAATAGCATGCACCATTGATCTACCACCGTTCTTTGCTTCCGTGGCATTCTAACTCTCCATTGTTCTGGATCACTCGTGCATGATCCCAAAAGTTGATTGAGTGAGGGCCTTTCATCTCAGAAAACCACCGCATTCCGTCTCTTCTACAACTGCCAGCAGGCAAGCGCCATCAGTGTCTGAAAGCCTTGTTTAGGTATACCTTGAGGGCAGGGAACTCTGTGTAAGTCCTCAATGCTCTGTCCAGGCGTCATCATGATGCCAATTGCAGCCCAAAAATTCCGTGCAGTGGTGCAGCCAAATATGATGTGTTCTGGGGGTCTCATCGGCTTCACTGCAGATTTCACACAATGTATTGCTAACAATTTGTTTCTACAGGAGGTTGGTGTGGCACTAAATTCGTTTGTGGCATAGAAGCCACATAAAGAATTGCACTCATGGGGGCTTTGTTGTTCCAAATGTAGGCCGCTTGGTCATTATAAGCCTGGCCACATGCCTTGAGAAGCCTGTAAATAGAGCCGGTGTTAAGCTTTCCGTTAGGATCAATGAATGGCGAGATTCTGCTATCCGGCTGATCAGTGAGAGTGGCATTTGATAGCAGTTCTTGTAGTGACTGAAGTTGTGCCGATGCAACATTTGATAGCCTACTCACAAATACACCCGTTAGTCCATTGTTAACTATCTGCTATACAGAGGCTTCTTTCTTCGTGCAGTGACTAAAAAGGGCAGGGACACGGTCGGCCAGAGCATCATCGCCTAGCCAGACATCCATCCAGAAAGATGTGTGCTGCCCATTGTCGATGGACACAGTTTGTAATGGCTTGGTATAGATTAGTGCAGAGAAGCTGAAAGAAAAAGGCTTGGCGTGGGTTTCCAAAGGATGCATTCAAGCCTAGAAGGATGATGCTCAAGCAAGTGGTGTAATGAAGGCAAAAAAAGAAAAGGAGAATCAAGAAACAATTGCCAAATTGGAGGTTTACACCAAATCATCAAAGTTATTAGTCATGACATCATCCATACTATCTGCCTATGCCTATGTGGAATTCATCCCCTGGTATGCATGGTTATCCCTCAGTTCCTTATTTTGACCCTTGGTATGAATCTTTATGTTATGGAGGGTTATCAAATTATTTTGCTTACCGATGATCAAGAGCTGAAATATTTATTTCGGTTATGCATACTTTTGTGGATAAATTCATATGGCCGATATTTTGATATCACCCTTAGTGTAAACATATAGTCAATGAATGCTTGCAACCATCGTGCTATTAGAAAGGCCCCCATGAAATTTACTTTGATGGCTTTCAGGCCCGGGGGCAGGATATATGCGTTTTGATTTACTTCATGGATGTGACAATATGGGTAACCGGCTTGCAAATAAAGCTAAGGTATTGGCATAATCATTATTTCTCACAATGGTGCTATTTGATACATCGAGCCGATTAAAATTATATTTGCACCAACACTTAAGCCGAATGTGAAGTTTTCTTATTCGGCTTGCCCATATTGCAATCCATGGGGTATGACATGTTGAAGCCTTTGGTGATTCTTTGCTGGTGGTACAACAAGTAGTTGGTGAGTTTCAATGCCTAGAAGCATCATTTAATGCTCATCTTGATATGTGCCTTGATATTATTGATTCTTTGCCAAATTCCGAATTCGGCATATTCCGAGGCATGAAAATCAAAAGGCCAACATGTTAGGTCAACAAGCATCTGGCTATGACATCGGTGGGTGTAATTTTCATATTCAAGAACAGCCGATGCATGCAAATTTTAATTTTTCTTGTGCAGGTATTGACCAGTCGGCTAAGTCAACTGACCAAGTCGGCTCAGTCGACTCCCCTTGGCCAGCCCGGTCACTTCGTCCGAGAAGCTCCCAAATTGGCCTGATGTAACTTCCAGTAATGTTGGGTCTGATTTAGAAGATTTGAGGACTCCCTTGCTAAAATATTTACGTGACCCAAGTGCTAAAATTGATAAAGGTGTTCGGCGGAGCGCTTTCAAGTATGTATTGCATAATGATGAGCTCTATCGGAGAACTGCCGAAGATCTATTGCTTAAGTGCTTGGGATCTAATCAAGCAAGAGTGGCTATGGGAGAAGTCTATGAAGGAATTTGTGGTACGTAGCAATCAGCCCCGAAGATGAAGTGGTTATTGCATAGAGTTGGTTTCTATTGGCGTACTATGATGGTCGATTGCTTTTGTTACTACAAAGGATGCGAAGAGTGCCAGAAGTTTGGAAATATTCTACTTGTGCCTACTGCTATGCTTCATCCTACCACCAAACCATGGCCTTTTTGTGGTTGGAGGCTAGACTTCATTGGCCAAATACATCTCCCATCTTCAAAGGGACACCGTTTTGTGTTGGTTGCTACGGATTACTTTATTAAGTGGACCGAAGCGGTTCCTTTGAAGAATATGACACACAAGGAGGTAATTGAGTTCATCATTGAGCATATTATTCATAGATTCGGCATTCCTCAAACATTAACTACAGATCAAAGGACATCATTTGTGTCCAAGGAAGTGAGGGAATTTGCCAAATTATATAAGATTAAGTCACTCAATTCATCTCCATACTATGCTCAAGCTAATGGTCAGGCTGAGTCTAGTAATAAGACTTTGATCAAGCTTATTAAGAAGAAATTTGTGGAAAACCCATAATGGTGGCATGAAGTTTTGTCTGAAGCTCTGTGGGCATGTCGCATTTCAAGGCATGGTGCCACAAATGTTTCTCCTTTTGAGTTGGTATATGGTTAAGAGGTCGTGTTACCCGTCGAGGTGAATTTGAATGCATATAGGCTTGCTAAACAAAATGATTTATTTGCTGCTATGTATCATGATTTGATGATGGATAATATCGATGAGGTGACTAATACAAGATTAAAAGCTCTCAAGGAGATAGAGAAAGACAAGTCTTGAGTTGCCAAGGCATATAACAAGAAAGCCAAGAGAAAGTCATTCCAAGTGGGAGAATTGGTGTGGAAAACTATACTTATAATTGGATTGAAGAGCAATTAGGTTGGCAAGTGGTCACCAAATTGGGAGGGTCCTTACAAAGTGATTAAAGTGATATTCGGTAATTTCTATCTGCTAGAGACATTGCAAGGTGAACATCTCATAAGAGCAATCAACAGGAGGTATTTGAAAAAGTACTTTCCAAGTGTTTGGCAAGAAGCCTAAGCGCTCTCCAAGCAATAGCCGATACATGTATTGCCCTTAGAACAAAAATGGCCGATGTATACATTTCCCTTAGTCGCTGAGCAGCCGATGAGATGGGTATCGTCGCTGTTTGGTTTTGTTTGATTAAGTGTTTTCAGATTCATGCATCATTCACTTGAAAATAAGGGGGCATATGTTGACAACCATAATTGTCCATTTTGTGATGTTGTCAAAATGTGAAACAGACTACATCACTGCGCTCTTCTCGTCGAGATGGTCAAAAAACATATATGGAATGTCCAATTTGGAGTCCGAATAAAGGAGTTATGCCCCTAGGAATATTGCTCCGTTGCCGGCAGCTCCGATAGGTGTTAGAACTTCTGGGAAGCCTGAAAAAACCTGCTCGGGTGCCCGGGGTTATCCCCACATCAGGAGTTCCGACAAAGGTCGGAAGTTCCGACTCCCGAAAGTTTCGGCGGAGGTCAGAACTTCTGGCAGACCTAATTAAAAACCATGTTTGGATCTGGCCTTTTGGATTTCGATCCAAACTATTCCAAACTCGTGGGAAACTTGGAAAATAAGTCTTGGAGAGATTTCCTACTGGGATAAGACCACCCCCTCTATATATATGAGAGGATCATGGTCGATTGAGTTTCCATCTATCCAATCATCAAACAAATCAATCTATTGCCTCTACTCCAACCCTTTTACCCTCTTCTCCAACCCCATGTTGTTCATCCCTTGATCCGATGACCAAGGATGGTGCCCTAGGCTTGCTGGCCGACCTAGGGCAACCCAACGATGTCCTTGCCATGTCGGGGTCCCTCCCGAGTGAGAGATTCGACGGTTTCTTTGCTAGTTTGCCTGAAAACTAGTCGGTTCTTCATCACCCAAGCACGTTGGTTATCCTTTGGTGGTTTGCTTGTAAATCTCTCCGTTCTTCACCATGAAAGAGTGACATCCTCACTGTCTTCTTCGGTCCATAGCGGCCCGGGCGTCCAAGGCCCTATTGGTGTGTGATTTGGATCACTTTCGACGTCAACACTCCTCAAAGGGTGACTATTTTGAGCCAAACGCCAGAAAAAATGTTTTTCCTTGCCTAGGATTTTTAGCTTCCAGATTGCTTTCCTAATAAAATCAGATGCATTTCCACTGCTACCTGGCTCCTTTCACACAATAGATCAGCTCTACAAACTTTGTAAGCACTCTTGACACTAAATCACCCATGATTATCATAGTGCCATGCAATTAAATTGTCCCTGCCTTCATGGATAGGAAGAGCCAAAATTACCTTGACGTCTTCTTCCCAAAAAAAATTCCCTTCACCAATTACACATCCCAGTCCCCAGAGCTTGGATTTATCAGCTCCGAAACATAAGTTAAAAGACACGCCCCTCTAGGAGTAATTGGCCTTCTGAATACACCTCTTGACAACCAAGGATCTTGCCAAATATGCAGGTTATTACCATCACCAACACGCCAAATCATGCCCTTCTTTATTACCTCCAACCCCTAGAGAATACTACGCTAAGTGTAAGACATATTCGACTTTGGCATAGCATCTAACACCGAAGAATTTGCAAAGTATTTTTCTTTCAAAACTCGAGCTATAGTTGTCTCATTCCAACTTGCAGGGATCAGACCACCTTTCAACACCTCCATGACCTCCCTAGTCAGCCAAACACCGACCAGATCCCAAAAGGTTTTGTAGAAGACGGCCGGAAGACCATCTAGAATAGGCGCCTTCAAATCCCCGATGGCAAAAAGAGCCTACTTTATTTCCTCCTCGGTAAACTCCGACATGAGTTGGGCATTCATGGCCGGTGTGACACGAGGCTGAACAACACTGATTAGGCGCTGCAATTGCCCCTCGTCCGCCAACACCGAGGTACTAAAAAGCTACAGAAAATAGTTAGAAATAAAATCTTTTTTTCTCCTTCCTCCTCCGCCCAACTCCCATCCTCCCTCAACATTGTCCCCATTCTATTTCTTCTCTTCCTAACAGAGCAAGCGTTGTGGAAATACTTTGTATTTCGATCACCAAAACGAAACCAATTAACATGTGCTCGCTGCTTCCAATATGTATCTATCTGCTCTTCTAACCTATCCACTTTAAAACCCTAAACCGCTTCCCTCCCCACAGCTAGATCACTGATTGGCTATCTTCTCCGTCTCTCCAACTCCTTCTTTGCTTTTCTCAATCTTTTTTCTAGATCTCCAAGAACATTTGTACTCCAATCTTCTAGACTCATCGCAACACCCCTCAATTCTTCCTCCAAACTACTCCCCATATCACCACCATCTCCCCAGGCCCCCTCAACCACCTGTCGACATGTTTCTTCCTGCAGCCACACTGCTTCAAATTTGAAAGCCTTAGCCGCACCACCCTGCACTCTCCTTCCCTGTACCGGCTCAGTAGAAATTATAACCGGCCGGTGGTCAGAATGAAATGGATCACTGCTTCCATAGTTTTGGTAATTCTTGTGCCGCTCGTGTCGCACTGTCAAAATAGATTACTAGCATCTCCAGGAGAGTTGCAATCCAACTTGGTACTGCTTTCTTTAGCCAAAGCGCAAGAAAACTGGTTTCCAGCCGACTAGACAATGCCATCGCCATTCCATTTGACGTGCTATCGTGCGAGTGTCGGTAGCAAAATTTGGCTGGCTGGTGTGCCTCGCTATTTTGACGTATGTGACGCTGATAGCCAGTGCCATGTTTGTGTTGCTCCAAAACTATATTCCTTTCTCCTTTCATAAATTCGAAAGATGATTATATCAAGCTCTAAAATTAATGTCTAATTTTTTTGCCAATAGAATAAATAACATAGAACCCATTTAGTTGGATTTAACTCAAAATCTCTTATAGATTTTAAATTAAAACTCTTCAAAGTTGACTGTTTTTGTAAAATATTTAAACTTAAGAGTGTCGTTTTGATTCTCAAAAAACATGAAAAATATATCAATTCATATTAATTTGAATACTAATAAAATATAGATCAATTAATATGGAGAGTGAGATATATCTAGTCTGTTGGAGTGTGCTGAATTATATAGAGGGAATCTTTATGGAGTGGATAGCTAAGTTGAAGATATAAAGAGTGGAATTTAGAACGTCTCTTGGTGATGCTGTTATATATTGCCGAAGCCTAGTTTTACTAGACCATGTACCAAATAGGATACTTGCACTCGCACACATGAGAGAAACATTATGGTTTCTACCACAGACTTATTATAGACATCGCACTAGTAGAGGGGTAATTGTAACACATCTGGTGTTACAAGCTTGCTTAGTACCAAGATTTAGACCTAAGAGGATTTACCGAAACGATTTTATCGGATTTTAAAATTTAACTTGGATTTAAAAGTGTCAATTTTGGCGAATTATATTGAACAACGGGTTAATTAGTTCCTAGATGTTTTGTTTCCGCGAGTTAGTATGACGTATGGACTAGTGCTTAAAAATGTCTGATGGCAAATAAATAGCGAATGACTTGTTTATTTGATTAAGTATGAAAAACAAATTTTATAAACAAAAATACGATATGACTGGTATATAGTGCTTAAGTAAAATTCGGAGCATGATTTTTGTTGCATTTAAAATATCGAGTAATAAACTCTAGTGCTTTAGCCATGTTTGAAAATATATCTAGTCAGCTTGGAAAATGAATATTTGAGAGCTAAAATGATATATAATGTGGGTAGAAAAATTATATCACCAGCAAGGTACGAACGTCGTGAGTGTGTTAGTATGTTTGTTTCGAGTATTGTTGTGATGTTTGTTAGTTTCAAAATTAGTTTGTTAAGGAACGAAAATAGAAAACCCGTTCGTAGTTTGTGTCGATAAATAATAGTCAACTTGAAAAGTGATTTTATAAAGCAACAATAATATAGAACATGTGTTTGGGGTTTTAATAAAAAATGAAGTACAAGTCTAGTAGATGAAAGTGCAACTTGGGTTTTGGTAAACAAATGCTGTTGCGCGTTCGTAACCGCTCGTTTCACCTACCCTGCCGCGGCCGGCAAAGCCACGCGATGCCCTTGTGTTCAGCCACAGCGTACTCTCTCGTGTCCTTACTGCTGTAGCCGCTGTCCTTGCCTCATTGCCGTCCTAGCCACTTGAATACGTAGTGCGTCCCCTGCTCAGAGTCAGTCATCCAATTTATTTGCGTCGCGCCGCGTTGTTGAGTCATCGTTTGCTCTTTCTTTTCTCGGCTTGCCTGTCCTGCTTTGTCTTTGTGGCCGCGGTTTGTGGAAAAGAGCTTTTGTTAATGCATCCTGAACAAGTCCACCGCGCAGGGGCATCTGAAAGGGAGCATGTGGTTCTGTCCCTGCCACGCCATGTCCTTTCACTTCCCTGTGCGCGCGCAGGTGCACCGCTGCCGGCCACGCCGCACCGTCCTGTCCTGCCCCCGTGTCCGTGCTCTGGCGTAGTACGATGTTTCCCTCCCTCGCGCTGCCTCCTCCTCCCTTTTTTTCTCTGCTGCCAAACGGAGGTGTCCCAACTCCTGCTCGCCCTCCTAGCTTGCTCTCTCGCTCGGCGCCCTCCTCTACTTGCCTCACGCCGACGTCGTCGTGCCGGGCCAATCGTCCGTCCATCGTGAGCCCCACTGCCGCGCTGGGCCTGCTGCTCCACGGCGCCGTCCCTCTCAAGCGCCACTCCACCTCCGTGCTCGGCCACCGCCGCTGCCTTCGCACCAATCCACCGGTGCTGGCCCTCCCCCGTGCGTGAGCCCTAGTCTGGTCTGGACCGCTGCCCCTCCCATGCGCCCGAGCCCACACTGCCATGCACCGCATCCCCGCTCCTCCGTGAGCACTGGCGCCCCTCCTCTTCTTCTCGCGTTGAGTGCCCCCGTCGCTGTTCCGCTGCTCATAGCCACCTCGCACTGAGCCAGCACCTCCACCAGCTCTGCTACTCCCCCCTCGCCAGCCACCATGCCACCGCCTGCTGCCTAGCGCCGGCAAGGCAGCCGCCGCCGTCGCCCCACAGCTGTCTGGGTGTGCGCGTGGTGGGTGCTTCACTGGCACCACCCGGCCGTGTTGTTGCTGTCCTCAGGTGCGGCCGAAGTCGCTGATGCCCCATGCGCCATCCCACGACTGTCCCGTCACCGGCGAGCAGCCCATCGGCCTGTGGAGCACTTCCCCTGCCCCTGCTCTACTCATGAGAAGGTAGAAAAAGGACCTAGATGCGAATAGAATCTCTTATTGTGTTCACATTGCAAAAACGCTAGATTCACAAAAGGGGGCTTAGTTGATTTAGAGAAAACTCAGGGGCCTCATCGCTAAAGTGCCATCGCTGCGTCGCACGTGGGCCGGCTTGCTGGGCCGCCGATCGCGTGTCTCGCTTGGGCTGGCCTGTTGCTCACTGCGCCTGGGCCGCTCGCGCTCGCGCGCTGGGCCGGCCTATTGACGATGTGCTTGGGCCGCTCATGCGCGAGCGCCCTGCCTAGGCCGCCGCGCCCTTTACCCCGCCGCTAGGCTGCTGAAAGCTCTAGTTTGGTTTTGGTGAATTGACGAAACCCTAAGTGCTAACCTAGTTTATCAAAGTGATTATGAGATAGGTGGCACTACTCCAAGTGATGAAGAAATTGTAAAGATCATGATGATGGTGGTGCCATGGTGATGATCAAGCGCTTGTACTTGAAAAGAAGAAAGAGAAAAATAAAAGGCTCAAGGCAAAGGTATAAATGGTATAAGCTATTTTGTTTTGGTGATCGAGACACTTAGTGAGTGTGATCACATTTAGGATCGATAGCCATACTATTAAGAGGGGTGAAACTCGTATCGAAATGTGGTTATCAAAGTGCCACTAGATGCTCTAACTCATTGCATATGCATTTAGGATCTAGTGGAGTGCTAACACCCTTGATAAATGATTTGTGAAAATATGCTAACACATGTACACAAGGTGATACACTTGGTGGTTGGCATATTTGAGCAAGGGTTAGGAACTTCACCGGCGGAGTGTTCGCCCATAGAGTGCGGATAGTCCGATGGTTCCACCGGTGCCCTATATAGAAGAGACAGAGGTCACTGTGAGTGACCAGACACTGGTCTCGAAAGGACCGGCGCATCCGGTCAGTCGAAGCAGCGAAGACGCTGGTGTCGGTCTCTAACCGGATGCTGGGTCACTTAGTGACCGAACGTTGGAGGGTTGCATCCGGTCCTACTGACGAGGCAGTACATAGGGGAGACACCGAGTGACCGGACGCTAGGTGTGTCTGGCTGAGCATGACCGGATACGTCTGGTCGTAATTTCTCATTTCTAGATGATTACTGGAAATGGCCAGACGCTGAGGTCCAGCGTCCGGTCACTTCGTAGCAGCATGTCCGGTCATCACTTGACCGTTGGGATCAAGCACTCAGTATTTGAAGAGAGGGGACACGTGGCATGCATCGCACGATCGGACGCTGGGGTCCTGCGTCCGATCGATATGACCGGAGTGTCTGGTCACCCCGTGTTGTGCCCAGTGAAGGGGTACAACGGCTCTATTTTATGGGGGCTTCTATTTAAGCCCCATGGCTTGCTCAAACTCACTCCCTTGGCCATTTGCATTGACATAGCAGCCTTTTGAGGTTAGCCAAAGCCCTCCCACTCATCTCCATCATTGATTCATCATCTTTATGAGATTGGGAGAGAATCCAAGTGCATTGCTTGAGTGTTTGCATCTAGAGGCACTTGGTGTTTGTGTTTCGCTGCAGGATTCGCTTGTTACTCTTGGTGGTTGCCTCCACCTAGATGGCTTGGAGCAGCGAGAATCGTCGAGCGGAGGTTGGTGATTGTCTCCGGCTCCGATCGTGGTGATTGTGAGGGGTTTTTGACCTTTCCTCGGCGGAGAGCCAAAAGGTACTCTAGTGAATTGCTCATGGCTTGTGTGATCCTCATCTTGTGTTGGTTGTGCAGCACCCTATTGAGGGTTTGGCGTGTGATGCCAATTAGCGTGTGAACCTCCAAGTGAGTGAATCGCCACAACGAGGACTAGCTTGCCGACAAGCAAGTGAACCTCGGTAAAAATCATTGTGTTATCATTTGATTTCGAGGTGATTGGTCTTCATTCATATTCATTCTTAAGATTAATTGGCTCCTTCTTTGACACGGCGGTATAACCATCTTGCTCACTCTCTTTACATTACTGCAAACTAGCTGTCAAGCTCTTTAGTGTAGCTAGTTGTGAGAGCTTGTTAGTTGTGGGGTGTACGACCTCGGATACCCATGGCGGACCACATGGGCTGTGCCCCTAGGGGTGGCCCAGCCCACAAGAAGAAGCCTTGCGGGGCATGAGTCTGCTCGGCGCCTTCTGCAAGACATCGGGAAGATATCCTGAAGACACTACGAGATCTATTAGGATATGTATGATCCTAAGATTCCTGTAATCAATTATTACTTTCCGGTTATCTCTCAGATCTAACCGACTTGTAACCCTGCCTCCCAGACTATATAAGGCGGGCAGAGACCCCCTCTAAAATCATGGCATATCATACGATAGCTAATACAAACCAACAGACCATAGGAGTAAGGTATTATGTCGTATTGACGGCCTGCACCTGTATAACTCGTGTGTCTTTGTTGCCTTCTTGTTCTTGATCACACGCTCCTCTGCCGATCAATCTACCTTCGTGGGATACCCCTCGGAGGACTGCCGACGATATTCTGTCGACAGTTGGCGTGCCAGGTAGGGGTGTGCGTGCTGTTTCCTTATTGAACAAGATGGTTTTTTCCACAGGCTCTTCATCCCTCCCGCAGCCCAGCCAGGTCTTCACGGTCAGATCCATCTCGTGGGTCATCAACGCTGACAGAGTCCGAGAGCTCCTCGAGCCGGTGCAGATCCGTTCTGCGCCGACCACCCCTGCTCCCACGGCTGTAGATCTGATCTTGGAACCGCTTTTGAGGTCGCCTTCATCGACAACTCGCCGCCCACTTCCTCGCTACCAGAGGAGGTAGATCAACAACGACGATCTGATCGTATCCATCGATCGGGTCGATCTGAAGCTCGCCGATTGCCTCTCCATCGCCAAATCGGCTCTAGACACTATGGTTCAGCGCCGACCACCCTACCATACACATCTATCAGAAATTGCTCGGCAGGCTCCGGGGGTTACGGCCCTGCCCTACGGGCTCGACAACACCGCCGCTACATACCAACACGCTCTGAGGGGTAAATTCGCTGACCAGGTGGGGGATACCCATCCTCTTGCCGACCAGGTCGCCGATCAGCTCCTGCCAATAGTCAACATGCTCCATGCAAGCTGAGGCCCCGGAGCATCCCTCCGAACCATCCTGGAGGAAAATCTGGACTCCGAGTCTTAGGGGTCCACCAAGACCCTCACCGAAACCTTCACCGAGCAACCCCCTCTCCTGCCTTTCTAGGGTGGCGCGATCTTCAACGTCAGCATCGATAGCCCCCTAGAACGGCAAAACCGATGAGGAACGTGCCGCTCGTGAAAACAGGAACGTCAATCGTGCGCAGCACCACGAAAACAAGCGCACCCTTGCGATGGTCGAGGCTGCTCGCGACAACCAATTCGACTCACAAGGAAGGCCACTCCATCGCACCTCGATGAAGATTTTCTTCGCGTTGACGGTCACAACATCTTCAAGACTCCAAGCGCCAATCTGGCGGTGGCTGCCAACGAACTCGCCCGCCTCCCACAGACGCCCGAGCTCGCCAAGGTCGCCGCTATGCTTAAAGCGGCACATTGTCAAGTTAATGAGATCCGAGAGGATCAAAGACCTTCGTGCTCCACCAGTGCCATTTGCCGATCAGCTATGCCTAGATCCTATTGCCGCCCCAGTCAAAGCCGCTTCACCGACTAGTCACTACCTCCCTAGGGGGGAGCCGGGGGCCACCGAGCCAAGCATCATCGCCAGCACGACCAGGAGGTCGAACAGGACGCTCGAGTGCACCTTAGTAACCTTCAGGATGCACGACGGTGTATCAAGCGGCGTCGCTTCGGCCGCCATGAAGATGAAGTACGCCGCCGCTAGGAGTACGAGCGAGAGTACGGTGATCCAGACTTAGCTCTAGAGCCGATCGCCGCTGGCAACGCTGCTGACAATAGCACCGACAACCCAGAAGGTCCTCCAGCTTTCACCAGGGCGCTCCGAACACTCCAGTGGCCCCATGGTTTTAAAATCACCGGGGTTGAGCCCTATGAGGGAAGGATGAACCCAACTCAGTGGCTGCAGGCTTACGCCACTGCTGTCCGCGCCGCCGGAGGAGCACCAATGTCATGGCGAATTATCTCCCTGTCATGCTCACGCCAGCCGCCTTGAGCTGGTTTACAAGCCTTGCCCCGGATTCCATTGGATCTTGGGAAGAGCTGAAGAAAGTCTTCACTGATAATTACATGGCTACATGTACGTGGTCGGGCACCAAGCACGATCTCAACCGTATCAACAAAAGCCGTCCGAGCTCCTCCACAGCTACATCAGGTGCTTTTCCGAGATGAAGAATTCTATCCCCAACATCATGGAAGCTGAGGTCATCACCGCCTTTGTCCGGGGACTTTATCACCACGAGCTCCATTCCAAGTTCAACCGCAAGCCACCTACAGGCATCGGCGAGATGATCACGATGGACAATCAGTACACTGACGTGGAGGAAGCGGAAGTACATTTTAACAAAGACACGGGCACCAATCGCCTGCCTCACCGCTACAACAACCGCCCTGACAACCAGCGCCATAACGACCACCGCTATGACGATCGAAGTTTCCACTGGGACATCGGCCGTGATCGGCCAGAAGGATCCAGGCCAAGTCAGAATCACCACCGCCGGCCAGGCCGCTTTGTCGGTAACGTCAATGAGCTGCACGCCAAGCACAACTACAACGAGCAATACAAGAAGATCCTCAATGGACCGTGCCCCCTCCACAAGAACACCAAACACAAGATGAAGGACTGCCTCGGTTTAGCCAAGGAGTTCCAAGACAAAAAGCTAAACGACGACACCGACGGCGGTAACGGAGGCCGCCGACAACCGAGGAACAACAACAACGCCTTTTAGGACCATGATAAGGTGGTCGCCACCATCTTCGAGGGCCTCGCCTCCACTGAGAGTAGAAGGGAACGGAAGCTCACCGCCCGACAAGTGCTCGCCGTCGCTTCAGAAGAAACTACCACCGACCCCAACTATCGCCCATGGTCCGAGGTCCCCATCACCTTCAATAGGGTTGACCAATGGGCAGACATACCCTACATAGGGTGTTTCCCCCTCATCCTCGACACAACTGTCTAGAGGGTGCTCTTTAGAAAAGTCCTTGTCGACGGTAGCAGTGCCTTGAACCTACTCTTCGTCGAGGCCCTAAGGGAGTTGGGCCTCACGATATCAGATCTCACACCCTCGGACTCCTCCTTCTAGGGTGTGGTATCTGGAAGGGCATCCAGACCACTTGGAGAGATCACCCTACCAATACAGTTTGGCACGGCAAGCAACTACCGCGTTGAGCATATCAACTTCTACGTCGCCGACTTCGACACCGCCTACCACGCCATACTTGGCCGGCAAGCTCTGGCCAAATTCATGGCCGTACCACACTACGCGTATCTGGTGTTGAAGATGCCTTCGCTTGCAGGAGTCCTGGCTCTGCGGGCCAACCTCTCTGTTGCCTATGCCTGCGAGACAGAGTGTCTCACTCTTGCCAAAGCCACCAACCTCTCCATCCAGATGGCTAGCATGGTCGCCGAAGCCAAGACAGCACCCGCCAATGACATGGAGATCCCAGAGCTAGAGCTTCCCCATGCCTCCGCCAAGTCTAAGGAAATCAAGGAGGTTGGCCTCAGCCTCGACGACGCCTCCAAGACTGTGAAGATTGGGGCTCACCTTGACCCCAAATAGGAAAGCGCGCTCGTATCCTTCCTACGTACCAACGCCGGCGTGTTTGCTTGGAAACCTTTAGACATGTCGGGGGTACCATGGGAGAAGATCGAGCACTCCTTGAATGTCTCACCGACCGCCAAACCGATCAAGCAGAAACTCCGCCAATTCGCGCCAGACAAGAAGGAGGCTATTAGGGTAGAAATAAAATGGCTATTAGCTGCCGGGTTTATAAAAGAAGTGTATCACCCAGATTGGTTAGCAAATCCTGTTCTCGTTCGAAAAAGAATAAAGAATGGAGAATGTGCGTTGATTATACTGATCTTAACAAACACTGCCCTAAGGACCCCTTCGGCTTGCCTCGGATAGACGAGGTTGTAGACTCTACCGCTGGCTGTAAACTACTCTCCTTCCTTGACTGTTACTTCGGCTATCATCAGATCTCTCTTAAGGAAGAAGACTAGATAAAACATCATTCATTACACCTTTTAGAGCATACTGCTACAAAACTATGTCCTTAGGACTCAAGAACACCGGGGCCACCTATCAAAGGGCCATCCAGATGTGCCTTGACCAACAGATCGGCCGCAATGTCGAAGCCTACATCGATGATGTGGTCGTCAAGACCAAGACAGCCGACAACCTTATCACCGACCTCGAAGAAACCTTCGCCAACTTGAACAAGTACCGATGGAAGCTAAACCCTTCAAAGTGCATCTTTGGAGTTCCATCCGGTATACTGCTAGGCTACATTGTTAGTGCTCGAGGCATCGAGCCTAATCCTGACAAGGTCTTCGCCATCACCAATATGAAATGGCCAACATGTGTTAAGGATATACAGAAGCTTACAGGCTGCATGGCGGCTTTAAGCCGCTTCATATCGCGCCTCGGTGAAAGAGGGCTCCCTTTCTTCAAACTCCTCAAGGTTTCCGAGCATTTTTCCTAGTCGGAAGAGGCGGACACAGCTTTCGAGTAGCTTAAGTTGTTGTTAACAAGGCCTCCGATCATGACTGTGCCACGGCTAGATGAAACTCTTCTGATATACATCGCCGCTACTTCTCGCGTTGTTAGCACTGCTATCATCGTTGAACGCGAGGAAGCTGGACACGCTTACAAGGTGCAACGTCTGGTCTACTTTATTAGCGAAGTACTTAATGAGCCAAAAACTCGTTATCCTCAGGTACAAAAGCTGCTATATGCAATTCTGATTACGTCGCGCAAGCTCCGACACTACTTTGAATACTATAAGATGGCTGTGGTCACCGAGTTCCCTCTAGGGGACATTCTCCGCAACAAAGAGGCCAATGGCCATATCATAAAGTGGGTTGTTGAGCTTGGAACTTACTCCATTGAATTCAGAAGTAGACCTACCATTAAGTCATAGGCGCTCGCTGATTTCATCGCTGAGTGGACCAAGATTCAAGAACCCATTGCCGCCACTTGCCCCGAGCACTGGTTGATGTACTTTGACGGTGTCCTTAACATCAACGGCGCTGGTGCGGGCATTTTGTTCATTACACCGACCAAAGATAAGCTCTGCTATGTCCTCTGGATACACTTTCCGGCCTCCAACAATGCCGCGGAATATGAAGCATGTCTCCACGGTCTTTGTATTGCAGTTGAGCTCGGCGTCAAGCGCCTCATGGTGTACGGGGATTCTACGTTGGTTATCAACCAGCTCAACAAAGACTGGTCCTATTCTAGTGAGAAAATGGATGCATACTGTGTCGAAATAAGGAGGTTTGAAGGGAAGTTCTACGGTATCGAATACCACCATGTGGTACGAGATCAAAATTAGATTGCCGACCGGCTTTCAAAAATAGGTTCTTCTCGCGCCGTGGTTCCACCGGGGGTTTTCGTTCAAGATCTTTTGGCGCCATCCATTAAAGAAGAAAAGGAAGTTGTAGAGGTTCCCCCTGCCGAGCAGTTGGTACTTGTTGTACCTTCGCCGGTCGCCGATTGGAGGGAGCAGTTCATCAAGTACCTCACCAGCGTCGAAGTACCCGCCGACAAGACCGAAACTGAATGTTTAATTCGCCGAAGCAAGCATTACGTGCTGGCAGATGGTAACTTGATGAGCAAAAGTGCCAAGGAAGGGATACTGCAGAAATGCATCACCCAAGGTGAAGGGGTCAAGCTACTTCTCGAAATTCACTCTGTTTCCTGCGGCAACCATGTGGCCTCGAGAAACCTGGTCGGCAAGCCATTCCAAGTTGTTTTTTATTGGCCCACAGCCATCACTGATGCAGAAGATCTCATCCGACGTTGTGAAGGATGCCAATTCTTCGCTAAGCAAATACACGTGTTGGCGCAAGAGCTGCAAACCATCCTAGCCTCCTGGCCCTTTGCATGCTGGGGACTGGACATGATCAGGCCTTTCAAGCCAGCACCAGGTGGTTTCCGGTACGTATATGTCGCCATTGACAAGTTCTCCAAGTGGATTGAATATAAACCGCTCGTCTCGGCCACTGCAAAGAAGGCAGTTGAGCTCTTTGAAGATATCATCCACAGATTTGGTCTACCAAACAGCATCATCACTGATCTCGGAACTACGTTTACTGGCCATCACTTCTGAGACTTCTGCGAAGACCGTTGCATGTCCGTCAAATATGTCTCCGTTGCTCATCCATGAGCCAACGGTCAGGTCGAACGGGCAAACGGTATGATCCTTGATGCCCTAAAAAAGCGACTATATCAGAAAGAAGAAAAGCACCTAGGCAGATGGCTCAAGGAGCTTCTAGCTGTAGTCTGGGGACTGCGTACTCAAGCTAGTCGCAGCACCGGCGTGACTCCATACTTTTTGGTCTACGGCTCAGAAGCCATACTACCAGCGGACGTTACTTTCCGAGCACCTAGAGTGGAAAACTATGATGAAGAGCAGGCCGAGGCTGTTCGGTCTGAGGATGTCAACAGGGCCGAGGAAGAACGCCTAATCACCTGCGTCCGTACAACTAAATATCTGGAAGGATTGCGGAGGTACTACAACCGAAACGTTAAAGGTCGTTCATTTGCTGTTGGCGATCTTGTTCTCCGCAGAAAACAAAAAACTAAAGGGTTGCACAAGCTCTCTTCCCCCTGGGAAGGGCCTTATGTTGTCAAAGAGGTTACTCGACCAGGTTCTTATCGCCTAAGTGACTTAGAAAGAGTCGATGTTCCCAACTCATGGCACATCGAACACCTTATATGTTTCTATCCTTGAAACACTCCAGATATGTTCTCTACAATTTTATATTCAGTAAAGTTTTTGGTCTCCATAACTTGTCTCCGTTTTGTCTCTATTGTGGTTTAACATCCACTTGTGGTCGCCGAGCTATACGCTATTTCACGATGAACGCCAATACGTAATCACCATAACTATGCCGATCACGTTTTCTCCAAATCACCGAATAAGTTTCTCCAAATCTCCAAATCGCCAAATACGATTTCTCCAAATCGCCGAACACGATTTCTCCAAATCGCCAAATACGATTTCTCCAAATTGCCGAACACGATTTCTCCAAATCACCAAATACGATTTCTCCAAATCGCCGAACACGATTTCTCCAAATCACCAAATACGATTTCTCCAAATCGCCGAACACGATTTCTCCAAATCACCAAACACGATTTCTCCAAATCGCCAAACATGATTTCTCCAAATCCCCGAACTCGATTTCTCCAAATCGCCGAGCATGTTTTCCCCACATCGCCAAAAATTCTTTGATCGGAGAGCAACATCCTTTCTTTTCTGTTCTCTTCGGAGACGACCCAGTCTCTGATTTCTCCCTACACGTGCTACGGGCTCGCGCTCTACGTTATGGGTGGTCGGCTGTGGTCCCTTGGTCACACCTATTTTTCCTACATGTCTACGGGCTCCGCGCTCGACGTTATGGACTATGGGTCAGCCAAGGCCGAGAGTTCAACATAGAATACATTGCTCGGACGCCGCTTATGTTGCCTTTATCTCCAAGTTCGTATAACAACTGCCGACCAAAACATGTTCTGCGCTGTTTTTTATGGAAAAGACTCAGCCACCGATTTTTCCC
The DNA here is from genome assembly GCF_019320115.1 of Miscanthus floridulus. Classification (NCBI taxonomy): domain Eukaryota; kingdom Viridiplantae; phylum Streptophyta; class Magnoliopsida; order Poales; family Poaceae; genus Miscanthus; species Miscanthus floridulus. The sequence goes on from NC_089596.1 coordinate 32,489,236, forward strand.
TACACGTGCCACGGGCTCTGCGCTCTACGTCATGGGTGGTCGGCTATGGTTCCTGGGTCATGTCTGTTACTCCTACATGTGCACGGGCTCCACGCTCGATGTTATGGACTATGGGCTGGCCAAGGCCATAGGGATAAGTAGCAGACCAACTGGTCAGATGTTATTTGAACTACGCATAATCACGTCAGGTTTGAAACTGCAAAGGTTATTTCTCCGAACAACAAGCAAACTACATATATTACATATACATGCACCTTATAGCATTTATTCGACAAATAATTGTTTCTTGCGCTTTCGCGCTTTCTAATTACACTGTCAGGCCTTTACAGATGATAATCTGAGTTGATTACTGAGCTTTGCCGTTACCATCCATTTCACCAAACAGGTCTATATCATTGGCCAGCATCTTCGTTGCGTCCTCCACTTCGTCCTCCAGCTGTTGCGTCCCCGCGTCGTCTAGTCCTTCGGCGAACCCACCCCCTATCGACTGAAGGTCGATGGTAGGGTAATGGGACTAAACAACCACGAGGACATGGGTAGCGACGGTCGTAATGGCGTCGCGGTTGAAAGTCTTGAAGTTCTCCCATATTGCCTTGCACCTCTGGATTATGGTGTCAGGACGTTGACGCTTGTCGTCGTGCTGAGCAGCCGTTTCCAGATCGACGCAGTCAATCACCGACTTAATTGCGGCGATTACAACGTCAAAATTCTCCTTTTGGACCTTGGCCTCCTGCACCAGCACGTCAAACTATGCTTTGGCTTTATGACGATAGCCTATGAGAGTTACAATGATCCATTATACAAGGAAGCTACTCCAACAATAATTCCGACTAAGAGGAATTCACCTTTTAGCTCCTCAGCAAGTTTGTCCGCCTGCTCTGCTTCTTTTGCTTTCTCCTGGCAAAGTTGATCGATGGCCTGGCGCATTTGTCCGAGCTCAGCGTCTTGCTCTACAAGAACAACAGTTGTTAATGGAAGTGCGGTTGTTCAGCAATACCAAAGTACATTCGTTGATGTACCTGCTTTTTGTTTGGATACACTATTGAGCTATTCATTTTTCCTCTCTAGCTGCTCGGAAGCACTTCTTAGTTGGTCGGCGACAGCGGTCAGCTGCTCAGACTGGCTCCGCACTTGCTCAGACACAGCCGCCAGCTTTTTGGTAAGGACCCCCTTCTAGTATTCCAGGTCCCGCGCGTTCGACTCTGCAAGATCTCGTTCGCGTTGGGCCCTCTGGATATTTTTCTCTGAGAGGTTCCTGGCCTCTTTGAGTTTTTCGTTCTCCACAGCAAGGGGCTCCATTCGCTTTATCAGCTGGCGGCGCTGCTCGGCAACTCGAGATATCTTCTGCAAAATGAATGATGACATTATAGTTAACCAATTCTAATAAACAACTAGGATCTTTCTAGACAAAGTATTCACCTTAATCTGTTTCATCACACCACTAAGAGAAGTTTCCAGTCTCCTAAATTCCTTGGTGGTGTCCTCCTCTTCAACAACAACTATTTTATCACCGCGCTTTTGAAGAATCCGGACTGCTTGGGGTCGAGGTTCATCACGCACGATCTCCTCCACCTCATCTTCTTCCATTGCAGCCAGGGGGACCACCTTGGGGCTCGGTGGTCAGATAGCAGGTCTGACAATGCCCTCCGAAGTATCGGGGATTGCCGTTTGCTCCTTCGGCGCCGAAAGCTCTTCCGCTACTGATTCCACCGTTGCCGAAGGTGCTGTCGCCGACTCGTTTGCCGTAGTAGGCATTCGCTCGCGGTTATCAAGCCCACCAGGGGCAGGAATTGGCTCCTCCATGTGCTCCCAAACACTCGGGGACTCCTGGATGTGGTCTACTAGCATCTCCACCGCTCCAGGGTCAATTTTTGGTTGCTGCTCAGTCTAAGCGGGCGGGGCTGGATTAGTTGTTGGCTTTGCACTGTACCAAATCAGTTATTCAGTCGCAACAGAAGCAAGGGAAATATAACAAAGTAACATCAGCACAAGGACACTTATGGTTTGGTCTGACGGTTCAATTTCTTGAACCGACGGTGTCGGCCTGAGCCTCCGGGCGTAGCTACGGGGTTGACTCCTGTGCTCGACGGAGGAATTCTTGGCTCTTCCTTGGTCGGCCTTGGTTCCACCTGCTGCTCTGGGGCTACTACCGTTTGTTGCTCTAGGATTTCTGTTGCCCGCTCTGTGGGGATTCCCGACGTCTGCCGCGCATCAATTCCCTCCGCTCGATGCTCGGGGACTCTCCTTGTCGGAGCCTCATGGACTTCTTCACCTACCCCGGTTTGTTGCTCCATGTGTGGGTTGCGTGGAGGCTCTTTCATGCTCGGGAGAGGGTTCGTGAGAATCTCATCATCGTCAGACCAATCGAACACTGTGGTTCTTCGTGTTCGATTGGTCTGGTCATCATCCAGAGAGATCTCGCCTAGTTTGCGGGGAGCAGTCGTGGCTGTTTTCCTCTTCTTCTGGGCCAGCTCATCTTCCGCCGGCCTCTTTCCCCTAGTTTTCACCGACACCGGGGGAGGACTCTCCGTCCGACCAGTGTCCATTCCTCCGGATTCCGAGGAGACACCGACGGAGCTTTCTTCAATTTGAACAGGTCGCCGTGCATCTACTGATGGTGGCCAATCATTTCTCGGCACGCTCAAGAAATACACCACCCTGTCCTGCAAATGGATCTTCACATGAGTAGGATCAGTTTATTGCTTGGCAGCATAAATAAATTTCTCAGAAACATATAGTCAGGACATTCACCTGAGGAGGTAGATTATTGCAATTAAAAGGCTTCGTGTACCCTGACAGCCTGAAGGAGGATAGCGGAGCAAGTAGCTTGGCAGTTCGCTCTTCGACGTCGCTCCTGGATAGTATTTCTGGCCTCTCTCGAGTCTCGTCGGTCTCCCCTTTGAATTCAAAGCCTGGGTGCGCCCTCTCTTTACAGGGTTGTATGCGGCGCACTATGAAACTCACCGCTACCAATCCGCCATTGGTCTTCACGCCCTTTATCAAGCCGAGGAGTTCATTCACTTGCTCCATGTCGTCCTTGCTCGGTAGCTCCGACCAACTCCTCTAGCTTTCTGGGATGTGGTCGGCGTTACAACGCACCGCTGGGTGGCTTTGTCTCATGTAGAACCATCTGGTGTTCCACCCCTTCAGTGATGTGTTCAGCGGTATGGTAAGATATTCACTCACCATCCCATCCCAAAGCTAGAGATACACCCCGCCGACCACCTTAGAACCAGCGCCGCCTCTCTTCTTCAGCCAGAATAGGTGACAGAAAAGATTGAAGTGGGGTAGGATGCCAAGGTATGCCTCACAAAAGTGGATGAAGATAGAGATGTGCAGAATGGTATTAGGGTGGAGATTGCATAGAGTAACCCCCCAGAGCTCCAACAGATCCCTCATAAATGGATGAACAGGAAACCCTAACCCGCACCAGAAATAGTCTTCGAATATTACTGCTTCATCAGTGTGAGGTGTGGGAAAGGACTCACCGGAAGCTGGCCGCCATCCGGCGGTCGCACGATCGGGGAGAACGCCGGCTTCCACCAATCGGTTCAGCTCAGCTTCTCCTGTTCGTGATGGCACCCACTCCTCGTCACGTCGGGCCATGGCATCCGCCTTCTTGGGACTTGTCTTTTTTGGTTTTGTAGCTCCTCTTTTCGGCACCATCTCTCAGATCTGATTAGGTTTTCGGCGGCGGAGGAAACTGTGGTTGCGGATTCGGCGGCGCGAGAGATGAGGAGGAAGATGAAGTGGAAAAGGTGGGAACGGGGTCTACAACGGCACTATTATATAGGATCTTCCCCACCGTTCCGCATTCAAGGGTTTTTTGGGAACCGTTCCCGTGATCTGCGCCGCTGCGATTTCTCCGATGCGGTAAATGGGCCGTTACCTGGGCTTCCGCGTAACCGTAGCCCATGGCGCTCATTTATCGCTGCCTTTAGTTGCTCCTCGCCGAAATATCGCTGGCATCTCCGACATTTATTGAGGCTAAGTAACTGACACTGTACAACAATTACGCCGGTTTTTTCCTCCACGATTCGATTTCTCCGATAACTCCGCCTGCAGCTCGGGGACTAGCGGCCTGCTCCATTGGTCTTTAATTGTATTTCTATTTCTGACCCTGGCACCACGTGACTGTGTCACCTACTATCAGGCTCGGGGACTAAGTGGGCACACTTCACCTTGCGGTGAATGTGCTTTGTCTCTTTTTGGGGCACACCCGGAGACTGGCTTCTTGATCGGTTGGTTTTCTACTATTCTTCAAGTTTCTAACCCTGGCACCACATCACTACATCATCTGCTGTCAGGCTCAGGGACTAAGTGGGAACACTTCACCTTGCGGTGAGTGTGCGGGGTTTTTTCTCGAAGACTACATGCCTATAGAGGAAGATTGACTCCTACAACTTTGTTCGAACTCTAAGTGGGCACACTTGGTCAACTGCGGAGAAATTTTTGATTCTAAACTTGAGCTCCTTACATCCTTATGGCAAGCCATACTTTGGTCACTCTGCTCGGCGATGGTTCACGGTGCTCGGCGACAGGTCGCGCTGCTCGGCGACAGGTTATGCTGCTCGACAACGGTTCATACTGCTCGACGACGGCTCACATAGCTTGGCAGTTCAGCATGGTGGTTGGACCATGAGCTTGACTGCTCGCCGTTGTTCGCACCTGCTCGGACAAGTTTAATACGACGTTGCACAAAGGGTACAAGGCGCTCGGGGACTAGCTGTGGGGTGTACAACCCCGGATACCCACGGTGGACCACTTGGGCTACGCCCCTAGGGGTGGCCCAGCCCACAAGAAGAAGCCTTGCGGGGCACGAGTCTGCTCAGCTCCTTCCGCAAGACATCGGGAAGATATCCTGAAGATACTACGAGATCTGTTAGGATATGTATGATCCCAAGATTCCTATAATTAGTTATTACTTTCCGGTTATCTCTTAGATCTAACTGACTTGTAACCCTGCCTCCCGGACTATATAAGGTGGGCAGGGACCCCCTCTAAAATCACGGCATATCATACGATAACTAATACAAACCAACAGACCATAGGAGTAAGGTATTACGTCGTACTGACGGTCTGAACCTATATAACTCGTGTGTCTTTGTTGCCTTCTTGTTCTTGATCACACGCTCCTCTGCCGATCAATCGACCTTCGTGGGATACCCCTCGGAGGACTGCCGATGATATTCTGTCGATAGTGTGGCTCTTTAGTTAGCTTTTGAGAGCGTACTAACTTAGTGTAGTGACATAGCTATTGTGTGGATAGAAACTATATAAACTAGAATTGTGGTAGGTGGCTTGCAATTTTAGTAGGCTAGCGCAACACTTGCTTTGCCTTATTATTGTCTAACCGGTTTGTTAAGTGTTGTTGTAGAAATTTTTAATAGGCTATTTACCCCCCTCTAGCCATTAGGACCTTTCAGCCGCGTCTGGCTAGCAGGCCGCGCACGTGTTTGCGGGTCGAGCCAAGCCGCTGCGCGCGCAGCTACTTCCGCGTGGGCCGTGGGGCTGCTGGGCCAGTTTAGTTGCCGCTAGCCCTTTTTTATTTTTGAGGTATTTTCTAATTTAATGCTGAAGCAAACTTGTAAAATCAATATAAAATTGTGTAGGTGTCCATAGATGGTGAAACCCATTTTATTAGGCTCCTAAAATCATGATATATCTATTAGCATAATTGGTTCATTTAGTTTGAAAATGTTTCTAGGGCTGCTCTAATTATTTTGGAATATTTAAGAATGTTAAGATATAAACTTGTAGGAATTTTTGTGGTAAATCGGTGATAGTATTGACTCTGAAAATTTTATAGTAAATTCCTAATATTATTAGTTACTCACCGTAATTTTTGTAGCTCCAGAATATTTAGTTTGCTAGATAGATAATGATGCCCTATTTTGAATAAAGATTAAACCGATAGAATGGAATAAAGAGACACCTTGGAATTGTATGACTAAAACACTTGTTGAGAGATAACACCTTTCTTGACGATGTTGATGCGTAGATTAGAACGTTAGTCATTAGAGCTAGCTTGTTAGTTCGTAGTATGTACTCGGTTTTAAGAGTTGTTGTTGCCTTGTTAATTATCTGTTGCATCATTTACATCAATGCATATCATATAGGTACGATGATGGATCAACGGATCAATTTAAGGATGATTGAGAATCTGAAGATGGTGTAATGGTATTCTCTCTAGGAGATGATGCAATGGGCTTTCTATTCAGATGATGATGGATGATCTGAAGATGCAAATACTAACTTTTAGTTCTATTTTGCCCAGGCAAGCCCCGGTGCATAACCCCTACTTTTCTGCACTTTAAATTATATTTGTGCATTAAGTTTTAAGAAGTTGAATGAAACCCACTTGCATATATATCTTTATCCTATGTGTCTTACTAGTATGATAGGATCATGTAGATTGCTATATTACAGGACTCTGATAGAAGTCGAGTGATTGTCTGTCACTCGTGAGAGATACAAAATATATTACTGTATTATTATCACTTGGAATATATATAAATGGTGAAAAGGAAAAATGGTGACCAGGAAGGGATATGGTTTGGGTATTGGTGGCTGTAAGAGGTTGTGTCCTACGGCCAATAGGACATAGCTTGGTTACACTGTTTTCCCTGTCTGTGTCGGTTAAGGACCGGTCGTTGCATTGGACGCTAGACAAGTCACAGACTTATTATTCCGAGCACATACTTGGGTATGGGCGCAGAGAAGACTTGTTACTCTCTTGTCATGGGTTCCGGCTCTTTCCAGACCGACTGTCAGGGTGGTTTTTGGGTAGGAGGTCCTTGCACCGCACTGAGTCCGGGACTCAGGGGCAGGGGCTTGGAGTCCTAGTTTAGACGGGGACCTGGACCCCGTGACAAGAGGGTAGTGGGTTGGTTCTGCTTGTGCCTAGGGTACAAGTGGGGCGTATGTTTTTGGGATACCCAGCTGGGCTCATTGATTCACGAATCGCCGCCGTGTCAGTACGACTTGTCTAAACTCTAGCACCGTAGTAAGAACTGGAAGATGAAAGATGATAAAAATGTTTCTGATTGCTTACCACCTGCTTGAAAGTAGCCCAGGTGCTTACATAGAATGGTTAGTTAATGAACTAATGCGACAGGTAATAAAAATCGAACATAAGGACGCACGCTTAATAATGCTTGATGCAGATGCAATAAACCCACAAGCCAGATAGCCTTGCATATTCTTGAAGTCTTTTCTTTCCTCCTGTCAGATAAGTCTTGCTGAGTACAATTGAGTACTCAGGGTTTTATTTTTTCTGTTGTAGGTGATAGATGGATGCTAGAGCTGACTCTTGTGTGTGAATTTCTCCTGGTGGGCTCGGAGAGGATTTTCTTTATGCAACGATCATAGTTTTTATTTATAACTCTCACCAAATATTTTATTAAATGGAAGTTTTCTAATCTGTTGTCGTAGTTTATATATCAATATTTCATCACGTCATAAAGAGATGTTTAATTCCGCTGTAACTCTGTTCACATATTTATATTCCGTTGTTCAATTAAATTGTTCATAACTCTGATAATATGATTACATTCCGCTGTTATAACAATAAATATTATATTCTAATGATTGTATTAAAAGTGATGTAAGAAATGGTTATGAATGATGTAAGCTTTATTATCTCATTTGTGATCCTGATGGAAAAATATGGATTTTCAGGTTCTCCCTTGGGGTGTGCCCGACGAAACTGTGTAATTTAGTGCTCTCCCTTGAGTGTTTAGTGTCTAATGAAAGACAAGTACTCCTGAGAGACATTAGATTAGACGGTTCTGTCACAGTAATACTACTGAATCATGGCAAAACAGGCCTTTGTGTTGCACTTAGAACAAGTATAAATTGATAATGCCTGGTAGTATATACTAGCTTCATTAGGAAATTTGAAGGCATTTTAGGTTTGTTCTAAGTCAACTTTTTCTTAGTTCGGCCATATATAGATTAATTTGATAATCAAATTCATTACGAGCAATACTTTTATTATATATACTTCATTTTTATAGGGTAACATAATTTTTTTATTTTTCTAGTCAAAGTTACAAAATTATAAGATAATATTATGATCCAAGTGTTTGTCAGCCTATCTCTCTATAAAAAAATATTTACCCATTCATCATCCACTCATTTACTCAACCTCTTGTCTTCCTTCTGCTTCTCAAGACTGTTTTTCCTCTAGTGCTCTACCCTCCAATCGAGAAACCCTTACCTCTAGGGACGCACTACACTAATGCATACCTGCCACGCCACACGTTCGATGTAGAAATGAGATTTGTAGAGATGATTGCCCAACCGCCTCTAGAAATGAGATCCGTAGAGATGGCTGGCAGCAACAATCGTTCCTAGAAATCTATTTCTAGAGGTGGCTACAAATATGTTTTATAGAGGGCTACCCTACTACATAAATGATAATCACCATCACCACTTTCATGGCCGGTTTCCTGAAAACCGGCGGTCATGCTCATCACCGCCGGTTCGTACTACGACAGCCTCTGAAAAAGTTTCCCGCTAAATTTTAAACAAAATTTTTTGATATCCCTACACAGATATAGGGAGCGACCATTCTGTGCGCGCGTACATCATGAACTAGCGCTACGCACATCCCCCTACAACACGTTCAACTAAACCTGCTCGCGCGCGTGCCCAACCGGATCTCGCACGTGCGGTTTTTTCTGTACGATGTATTTTTTTTTTGTGTGTTGCGTTTTATAGGAAACGAACGAGTTACAGTTGAATGTACTACACAGTTAAAAATCAAAATACAATGACTTACAAACCACAGTTAAAATAGACATGTGCGTTCTCTGCAGGATGTTTTTTTGTGCTGTGGTGTGTTTTCTGAGTTGCATACAGCTAAACAACGAGTTACTGTACAAGTCAATATACCTCGTAGTTACAAATCCAATTAATATACAACTAAACAACGAATTACAACCAATTAATATATGAGTTAAAGCACGAATCGAGTTAAAGCAAGAGTCACGACTGACTTATGACTGCGAATGAGTTACAAAATGATTGAATTGTCAGTTACTAAATGCTTTTTTATGTGTTTTGGGGTAAATGTAGTTTTTTGTATAACAAAAGATGACAAAAAATCACGGTTAAAACTCTTTGTTCCGTAATGTTACAAAGATACTTAGTACTCAGTCACAGAGCACATTTTTGAACATGCGTATTTTAGATTCTTCCACACTAGACAAGAGGACAACAAAACAGACTATGCACATGTCTCAAACCCAACTGAAAATCTGTGGACGGCAAGTATCACATCCACATGAAGTAAAATTTTGTAGAAGTTAATCTTTATTGATATCTTCAGTAAGTTACATTCGACAGGTGTACAATAACAAAGACCTAGCAAAGACTACTGGGTGTACAATAACAAAGACCTGTCGAGTATGGGTACAACCCAACAGAAGATTTGCAATCATCAAGGTGCTCTCCTGTTCTGAGCAACATGCTTTCTATTGATGAATTGCATTAGGGCCATCTCAGGCAAAAAAATTGCCCTACTCACCAGAGCAACCATAGAGCTTTGATGGTAACATAACCATCAACATCCCAGGGGCTCCCGATGAACAACAATCATCCTTCCCTCAATCGCAAAACTTTCACTAACACCTAGATCGAGCAACCCTGCTGCGCCTAGATGCTGGTAGAAGGCAATCTTGAAGGACTTCTTCCAGCGCCAGTGCCACCGTCGGAGGACTTGAAGAAGGAGCGACATGGCGATGAAGACGGATGACTGGATCATGAGCTTTCTTTCTCTGTATTCTATGTATCTAAGGAGGGTTCTTGGAGGAAGAAGGTGTCCAATGAGCCCAACAGGTGCACCAGACCCTGCTTAAATAGGCCATCCTAGGAAGATGGAGAAGGAGGAAACAAACAGTTAAGATCTGAACTACGCGGGTCACACGCGTAACAGAAGGAGAGATGAAGACGAGGCACAAAATACGAGCACTCAGAGTAATTGAAAGGTTGATGATTTTTTTCTTGCTCTGGATCACGACAAAAATACATATACTAGGAAACAAAAAATGACATAGTTACAAATTGAATATAGCACAACTACGACCCATAACATACCGCAGTTGCATATATGTGTAAAGAACAACTCTGTCTATTGCTTTTCCATACATGACTCTCAATGACTGCTGCTGCAGCAAGATTGAACAACACATGGAAAATAGTGACGAGAGAATCTTTTCAGTTTTCCTTACTAATAAAATAAAAAAGAAAACAAAGTTACATATCCTCTCCGTCCCTAAATAACTATTGTTTTCGTTTCTCAAGAAACAACTTTGACTAAATATATAAAAATATTAATATTTATGGTACAAAATTAATATCATTAGTTAGATCGTTGAATCTATTTTTATAATAAATTTATTTGGAGTACAAATGTTGCACGTATTTTCTACAAATCTAGTCAAACTTACGGCACGGAAACCAAAAACGATAATTATTTAGGGACAAAGGGAGTACATACATGACTCATTCACTGCTGCTGCTGCAAGATTGAACAACACATGGAAATCAGTGACAAGGGTATCTTTTAAGTTTTCAAGTGGAGACATTGCATCTCTTTTTCAGAAGCATGATATAATGGAGATATTTATGTCCCTTAGAAAGCTTTGACTAAAAAAGTCAGATAAGTAGTTGTTAGTCGTCTCTTACTGTAAGTGCAATCAAGCCCAGTTTGTGGGTTTTGGTGATGATGACCAAATATTTAAAGCACTAGTGAGATTTATTGAGTTGACAAGTATGTGAAATATTTATGAGGATAATACATACAATGGTGGAGCCCCAATTACAAAAGGACATGGTGTTGGACTCAAAGGTGTTTAAACTCTTTTATATTTTGAATTTGAGTATAGAAAACACCGCACTTTAAAGGGATACAATGCACAAGCTTCAATATGCAACCAAATGCTCATTTACCCACCAAACAAATCCTTAAACCAAGCCAAGCCATCCTATGCCTAACTCTTACACCTTTGCTGTTATGGCTGACGCGGCACTGCCGTGGCTTAAGGGCAACTTGGGAAAGGGGAGGTATTTATATCTCTTTTTCTTCCTCCCAACGGTTATCTCGACTAGACCTTGCTCAGAATTTCAAAAGGCTCTCTCTCACTCCATTGGAGGCCCCCAGTCTCTCTCCCTTGATTCCCTTGTGATTCTTTGAGAGTTAAGCCTCCAAACATGATTAGTGAGCTCCTCAACCTGATCCTCAACTTCTAGAGCACTTGGTTTACGTTCAAGCTGGTGGATTGTGTTTGTTACTCTTGGAGCAAGGCTGCTTGCTGGCTAGGCGTCGCCCGTCGAAGCTCCCAACTCTTGTGGGTGCTCTGGGACGTTTGTAGTCACTCACTCTTCTAGTAAGAACCTCTCAAATCAAGAGACTTGCTCTCTTGACTTGATAAAGAGGATAGGGTTTGCGAAACCTAATAAGCCTCTTGGTGGTTTCCTCAACAACGTGGTAGTAGGCAAGCCTGAGTGGCGAGTTGAACCACATGATAAACACCTTGTCTCTTGCGTTCTTGCTTTGTATTGTGCTATACTTATTTGTGTTGGTGATTCTAAAGTTTGGTCCCGATTTACTTGTGCTGTTGTGCGATAGCTTCCGACTAGATTCAAGTGGTTGAATAGGCTTTGTACTACCTCAGGTTCATCAGAAATTTACTCGATCTATTTTCCATTGCATAGTTTTTTTTAATTGTGTTCACAAGCTTCTACACGCGGCACCACCGTAGTTTTGCCCGGCACTGCCGTGTCATGGCAGTGCCGCACAAAAGTGTGGCAGTGCCGCACCTGTACTAACAACAACAATCTACCAAATGGTTTTACCGAATTGCATATGAAAATTTTTGGACGACATACCCTTAGATAAAATCCTAGATCTGCCACTATACAAGATGTGTCTTTAGCCTATACTCAATCCAAAAATCTGCTTACAGCCAAGCTCCCACATGGAATGAGCTCTCTTACATTTTCATATAAAACGGCTAATCTAGAGGTACTATATTTTGAACCACAACAATGATTATAAGCCGATCTGAATCTATTTAAACAACTAAGGTGGCACTAATTCCACTAGAGCATAACATATGGGCCACAATATGGTTCGAAATAAGATATGCTCATAGGATAGGGTGTGCGTATGTGCGTTCATAAGGGTGAGTGTGCGCTCATGTATGTCAGTGTCTAGGTCCGTAATTAGATCTCACAAAAAAAGTTGGTTATTATATTCTCTTCCTTCAGGGTTGACGCCTTCAGCGGTCCAACTTTTTACATTCATGACAAATGAATACCTAAGATATCCCTATGGTGCCAATGTCCCCTCCACGGCCCGACACGCATGCACATACGTAGTGGGAGTATTCGATCTAATAAGTACTATCTCTTCGTTCCAAATTATAAGACACTTTGAATTTTTTAGTATCATAACTTTTGTTACGTATCTAGATATATGTTACGAATAGATTCATAGTAAAAGCTATAAATATATAAATACCATAATATCTTATAATTTGGGACGAAGGGAGTATATAACCTAACACTCGTCCAGTGCCGGCCCTAGGGACGGGCACGGGGTGCGACGGCCGAGGGCCTAGGCGGGGGAGGGGCCCAAACTCATGTATACAAATCCCCAGACCCTATAGTCCATTAAGCATCAACAAACTAATGAGAAGAGAAGTAGGGAGCTGGTCAGGCAGCCCAAAAAGATCGTCGACTTTTCTAGCTTTCTTTCCCAGTTTTCACCACGACCCTGAGATGAGGCAAGGAGCCACGCCGCACTCTGATCGCGATCACGACTCGTGAGTTCGCGTCACGCGTCGACGCCGGATGCACACACGCTGTCACATGGAGCCGGCGAGGCGGCGACGAGCCGCGCCACCGCGGAGAGCTAGACTGCCAGAGAACGGTGCACGACGGCGGCGACCAGGCAGGGCTCCACCTCCATAACGATGACATCTTGGTTCTTTCCTTCTTGCCCATTGAGATCGTCGATCAGTCGTTTCAGTTCATGTCAGGCCCTAGGTATTTTTTCTTGTTCATTTTTTAATCCAAATTAATTATTTATATAGTATTCCCGATTTATAGTACTTTATACTTATATAGTTTTTTTCTTCTATAATTATCAGACATGTTAAATAAAAAATATATTATTAGATTTGCTTTCGCTTTATAAATAAAATTAGCGTCTATATGTTATAAGATTTTATACATGGTCTAGAAGGGTCACCACGACGAGTCCGCCACATGGCCCTCAAAATGGTAGGATCGGCGCTGCACTCGTCTAAAATATGCTTACTGCCACCACCCACGAGCTCACTTCCGTTGCTTCCGTGGTCCTAGTCAATTGTTCATTTAATTTTGCTTGCAAGTCATGTCGCTGTGGCCCCATTTATATCCGGCATGCATTCCTCGTTCCAAGCAAGTTCCAACTATCCTGCGCCCAGGCTGGATCGACCATCAGCCTAGGCTGGATCGACCATCAGCCTGTTCAGTTGGCTGGTTCATATTGTTGCTGGTTCGTCAAGGAGTACTGTTGTCTGGTTTGTGTGGGAGAAAAATACTGTTCCGACTGGAAATTTACGATCGTATACGACAAGCACAAAGCCAAACGAACAGGCTGCATGTTTATAGAATTCCAAATACCAAAAAAAAAACCAGGGTGTTGAGGCGTTGCCAAGAGATAGAAACTAGAAACAAAATGTTCATGGAAATCCATTTGGTTTGATTTGATCTGATTTAGTGCATGCAGCAGAACCACAAAAATGACAGCCACGACGTTTAATCGGTGTACAGATACCGCCAGATAGATAGAGATAGAATCATTAGTGGATTAATTGGTAATCTATATCGGCCAACAATGCAAATTAACCTAGTACTCTACCGTTTTTAATGCTCACGAAATGAGCTTGCCATTTTTACAGCTTTGCAGTGTCAGCAACTCAGCACAGCACAGACCCCTATTAAAGAATATGAAAGCGTGAAGACTCGACGGCCAGCCAGCGTGGCCACGTCGGCCGTTTTTCGTGGCCGTCCGATCGGCCACGTGGATGGCTCAGATCGGGCGAGCCACGGTCATTTTTCGAAAAAACCCTTCTACTTTTCGAAAATCAACCCGCGCTCCAGAGTCCCTCTCAGGATATTTTGCAAAAAACTCCTCGGATTATTTTGAAATCAACCCGCAGTCCAGAAAAGTGAAGACTCGACGGCCAGCCAGCGTGGCCACGTCGGCCGCTTTTCGTGGCCGTCCGATCGGCCACGCGGATGGCTCAGATCGGGCGAGCCACGGTCATTTTTCGAAAAAACCCTTCTACTTTTCGAAAATCAACCCGCGCTCCAGAGTCCCTCTCAGGATATTTTGCAAAAAACTCCTCGGATTATTTTGAAATCAACCCGCAGTCCAGAAACCCTCTCACCGTTTTTTACGAAAACCTCCTCAGATTTTTCTCAAATTAATATACAGTCCAACTTTGATTATACCTTTTTTTCCAAAAAAAACGTGTGGCCATTGGACCGCGCGCATGGGCGCGCCCGAAAAACTAGTAAATACGGGCCCGTGTATTGCTGTCACGGCCACACCCACAACAAGAAGCGGTCGAAGGGGAGATTAGATTGAGCGCTATGGCCGGGCTCAAGAACGTCGCCGCCGTGGCGCTTCTGCCGCTGCTCCTTCTCCTTCCGCTGACGACGCTCCCATCCATGGCATCAGCCACTCGCCGGCCGCTGATACTGACGAGCAGGGCGAACTTCACGGCGCTGAGACAGGTCCCAGGTGGACCAAACAGCATCACCAGCGACGCGCCGCCACCGTCAGTCGACTTCGCGGTGCTGAGGCTGGTTCCTGGTGGGGCTGACAGCACCACCAGCGACCCGCCGCCGCTGCCGCCAGTGGTCGACTTCTCGGTGCTGAGGTTGGTTCCTGGTGGGCCAGACAGCACCACCAGCGAGCCGCCGCCGCCGCCGCCGCCGTCGCCGTCGCCAGCAGTGGCCGTAAGCAGCCACGTCGGCTTGCTTCCCGCTGGTGAGGAAGCTAGGTTTTTAGTGGACCAAACAACATGACGAGCAATCCTCACCGACGGCCACGAGCGCTTGATTCACAACTATACAGGTCGTCATCATGCGAACGGTCGTTTTGTGCTGACATGAATACGTCTTTTGCTATTATTTCCTATTGATGGATAGTGGAAAAACAGCTACAGATGAATTGCAGGAGTTGATGATGTGATTTCCTTTTTCAGGTCTCCAAGTTGCTAGCTGCTCCATCCGCCCCAAAATAAGAATCATTCTCACTTTCTGAAAAATCAAATATTTTTAACTTTGAGTAAACATATATAAGAAAATATTAATATTTATGGTGCATAATAAGTATCATTAGATGAACCGTTATATTTTCATAATAAAATTACTTGGAGATATAAATATTGCTAATATTTTTCATAATCCTAGTCAAAGTTGAGAAAATTTGACCAACACGCATCACATAGCGTCACTTGTTTTGGGACGGAGGGAGTATGTTTTGATGGGTTAGCATTATTAGTCCTCCTTTCCATCAGTTCAATAAGGAAAAAAAGAGTTCAATAGGAATAGATGCATGGTGTTCCATGCGCTGGAGATAATTAATACCATTACCTTAGATTATATTGGAGTATTCGATAAGGACACGAAGCAAAAATAGGTCTTATTTGACTGCACTCGTATCTATCTCAAACCACATGTATATGTGGATTGAGCAAGGTTCCAAATCTTTGACTATAGTGTCGCTAGAGCCTGCTATAGTTGTTTGGGGTATATCAAGTTATTTGTGTCCACGTATAATTTAACGGCTATAGCCCACTATAGCCTTATTTAGATTTGCTATTGAAGCAACCACAATGTTGTAGTCCATGGCCAATTAAATATTCAGTACAAGGTGGCTAAAACATTGTAAGGATAGTCTATAGAAGAGAAATAACAAAACGTACCCATAGTACTATTACTAGCCCACAAGACAATAAACATGATATTTGTTTATTTCTATTTTCGTTTAGTTTTCTTTTTCCTTATTTATTTATTTATTATAATTAATTAATCAATTTATTTTATTTTTTATTTGCATACATGGTGTATTTTGTAATGGTCCTACGGTATCCATAAGATGTTTCATGTTATACACCTTTATTGTTCATGTAGCGTATAGAATGTTCCACGATTCATTTTTTGTTGTTCATCGGTACGCATGAATGTTCCATGATGTATTTTCGATTACTCACATATTATCTACGGGATGGTCCATGATGTTTTTTTGATTGTTCACATAGTTATAGCCGTGAGATTTTTTCTTTCTCTTGTCTTTTTACATTTTTCCTCTATTACATGGATTTTAATTTGCTTTTTTTATTTATTAGTTTTTATTTTTATATGTGGTGTATTTTGCAATGTTGCTATAGTACCCTTAAGATGTTCCATGACATATTTTAGATTGTTCACGTAGTAACCATAAGATGTTTTGTGGTGCATTTTGATTGGTCACACATTGCCCATGAGATGTTCCATATGGTATATTTTATGTTGTTAATATATCTATTCTATGATGTATATTTTATTTTTCACATGGTATCCATGTTCCATCTTACATGTTGCGTTGTTTATGTAGTATCCATGAGATGTTCCACGATGTATTTTCAATTATTCGCATAATACCAATAATATGTTCTATGGTGTAATTTATTTTGTTTACGTAGTATCCTGGAGATCCACTGTATATTTCAATTATTTCAATAACATTCATGAGATGTTCTCTTTTACTACTACTAGATGTGAATATTATGGAATATCATTCACCTAAACCTACAACTTCATTCTCTTAAATCTAGAATGTTGATCCCATCAACTTAGAAGTTAGAACATCTATCTGATGAAGATGGGATACTTCTTCCTATAAACATAAAACATTGTTCGTGGTTAATGAAAACAAATGTTCTATCTTCATAAGGAAACTGTTTTTCAACAAAATATTATCTTAATATACTCAAGTGTTGTTTTGAAAAATTGATCATAAGAAAACACAGTAATATAATCAAAATTTAATTTAGATACTTGGTTGTAAACTATGTCTTTTTTTAGTTTTGCACAAAAACATGGCATGATCAAGTTTGTCCTTTTACAACCTTCTAATAAAACAAGAAAGAAGGGTTTTTACAACCTTTTAAGTTCTAACAAAACAAGAAAGAAGGGCCGGGGGTGTCAGACCGCTGCTCGCTCCCACTACGTGAAAAACAATTTGTAGCAATGAGACTTTTTTAGGGACGGCTGGCATTGGAGCAGCCCCTACAGTGGCGTGCTCGGTCTCCAGCACAGCAGCCGCTCCTATAAATGGCACAGTAGGGGCGGCTGGTAATACGAGCCGCCCCTACAAATGCGTCGATTTGTAGGGGCGGCTGGTAGATGTGTCCATTTGTAGGGGCGGCTGAATCACCAGCCGCCTTTACAAATGCTCGCTGTATATATAGCAGCCACCTTCTTCCACCTCGGACCACTCTCTCCAACCCGAGCAAAAAAGGTTGGGAGGCCTTGGGCTCCTCCCAAAAATTACTCTACTAAGGGGGGAGGTTTTGATCTCAAATACTTTGGTGGAGAGGTTGTACAAGGTAAGAAAATGCTATTCCAAGCCTTTATTTGAAGTTTTAATGGTTAGTTAGTGATCGTAATTAGAGTTTTGCTTTTCTCTCTCTTCTATGGTGCTTGAGCTTTGTATGAAGCAAATTAGACTCTAGTTTTAAAGCTATTAGTGTAAATTAGTTAGATAAATGAGATTACACCATTTATTAGTCGATCTTGCTTGATTTTAGTTGAGATTACACCCTAGTTTCATGTATGTTTCATGTACATCAGTACATGTAGATTTAGATCTAGATCTAGGGTTTCTTTGTTTTTTAATTTTAATTTTGTAAATTTATGTCTCATGAAATTGGAATAGGGTTTGCATGAAAGGTAGTGGATAAAATATTAATTATTGCAAATTGTTGTCTTTGAAATTATTTATTTTAATTAATAAATATATATTTTTAATTATTTATTGATAAATAGGCCATTAATTAATTACCCTCTACCATGGTGTGTGTTTGATATGCTTCATGTAATTTTATTTTATATTTATATTTATATATATCTAAAGTATATAGAATTATTGTCAAGTAATTAATTATTAATTTGATTCTTTTACATATATATCTGAATTAGTAGTCATTTAATGTATTTTCTTTGATTATTGTGTTTTAAAAGATGGAGTACAGGAAGTCTTGGATGTATGGTTCATTAAGGTTCAAGGCAGGTTTCCGTGAAGAGGCGGACAAATTTATTGAAGCTGCAGAGAAGCATGCAACAACGTTGACAGAGAATAAGGATACAATTATTTGTCCCTATAAAGATTGCAGGAACCTTATGGTATGGACAGATGTGAGTATCATCAGAGAACATTTGATTGTGCAAGAATTTGTTGATGACTACATAGTGTGGATTCATCATGGTGAAACAACAGTTGTCGATAATGATGACGATGATGAAGACGACGACGCCGAAACCCTAGAATACATGTCTCGATACTCAGAAGAGCTTGATGTACAAATGTATCCTGAGTTTGGCAATGAACAAGGTGGTGATGCTGGTGGTTGGAATGGTAATGACGAAGGTGGTGCCAATAATGATGGGAGAGCATGTGTTGGTGATGAAGATGATTTTGATGATTTGGAGGAAATGATTCGGGTCCTTGGACCAGAGATTTTACTAAAGAGCCCAAAAGGTCTAGAAAATTTAGAAAGGGTGACAAAAGCATCGAAGGAGACTGTGCATGGTGTTGAAAAGGGTTGTCTGACACATTAGACATTGCTATGTTTTATGCTTGAGCTATTCATCCTGAAGGCTAAGTACGGCTGGTCAGACTGTAGTTTCAATGATCTATTGCATCTCCTGTCATGGGTGCTGCCACAACCAAATTCAGTTCCCGCCAACACATACTAAGCGAAGAAGGTCATAAGTCCATTGACAATCGGGATTGAAAAAAATCCATGCATGCCCCAACCATTGTATCCTTTTTCGTGGTGAAACGTTCAAGTCACTAGATAAATGTCTCCGATGTGGGGCCAGCCGATACAAGAACAATAACCTTTACGGTGGGGACGAAGCCTCCATGACGAAAAAGAGGAATAAGAAGGGTACGAAAATGGTGGTACAAGAATCTCAGCCCCCAAAAGACACTCCATTAGGCAATGATGCAAAGCAGAGAAGAATTCCTACCTTGGTAATGTGGTACCTGCCAGTGACCGATCGCTTGAGACGTTTCTTCCTAAACCCTAAAGAAGTCGCACTCATGATATGGTGGGATGATGAGCGCAAGGTGGATGATGATAAGATTGCACACCTGGTTGATTGTAGTCAGTGGCAAAGGATCAATGAGAAGCACAAAGAATTCAACGATGACCCAAGGAATATACGGTTTGGCTTGAGCACCGATGGAATGAATCCCTTCAATGAGAGGATGAGCGACCATAGCACTTGGCCAGTGATCTTGACCATGTACAATATCCCAACGTGGTTGTGTTAGAAGAGAAAGTACCTTCTTCTCACTATTCTTATTTCTGACCCTAAACAACCAGGTATTGATATAGATGTGTTCCTCGAGCCTTTAATGCAAGAAATGGAGAGGCTATGGAGGCATGGGGAGCCGATGTATGATGCGTTCCGAAAGGAGGACTTCATATATAGAGCAATAATATTTGTTACTACCAATGAATACCCCACGCTGTTTGCTTTGTCTGGACAGATCAAAGGAAAGACAGGATGCTTAGTTTGCTTAGATGGTACTACATGGGTGTTCCTAGATGCATCCAAGAAGATAGTTTATCTAAGAAACCAACGCTTCTTAAAGATAAGTCACAAGTACCACATCAAATTGTTCTTTAGATTTTATGACACCTCGGAGATTGAACCCCCTCTAGAGAGACATCATAACAGAGAACACATGTACAAAATGGTGAAAAACATATGCATCATCTATGGAAAGAAGAATCTGGATGGGACGAACAGAGATAGAAGCACACCTCCTATCGAAGGCGTACATTTCAAGAAATAATCGATCTTCTTTCAGTATCTGCCTTATTGGCTAGACTTGGAGGTCCCCCATGCCATTGATGCTATGCACATGCAGAAGAATGTTTTTGAGAGTCTCATTGCTACCTTGATGGACACATGCAAGTCAAAGGATGGTACGAAATCATGGAAAGACATGGTGCAGCTAAACATGATGCCACAGCTTCACCCGGTACCTGAGGCTAATGGAAAATACACTCTACCTGTGGCATTCTTCAACCTAACACCAGAAGAGAAGAGAGCTATATGCACTTTCCTGAGGGGGGTCAAAGTCCCGACTGGGTTTTCAGCGAATGTGAAGAAGCTAGTGTCGATGAAGGACTTGTCAATAACACACTGCAAGGCTCACGATTGTCATATGATGCTGACAGTATTTCTACCTATTGCAATCAGGGCTATAAAGCCAGAGTTCTTGAAAATGGCCATCACCCACATGTGCTACTTCTTTTCGAAGATCTCACAGAAGACGATTGGCAAGAAAGAGCTGAGTGACCTACATGAATTTATGGTGGAGACACAAAACCAACTAGAGATGTGTTTACCTCCTGCTTTTTTATATATAATGACACATCTCATGATTCACATGGTTCATCAGATACAGGCGCTGGGCCTTTGCTACTTGCATGAAATGTGGTCCTACAAGTGGTTCATGTCAGTTCTAAGCCAATACATGTATAATCGAGCATATCCAGAGGGCTCCATGATATTGGGTTATTGTACTGAAGAAGTCATCAAGTGTTGTCAAGAGTACCTAAAAGTACAGAAAGGGATTGGTAAACCCGATTCTCGTCATAAGGGTAGGCTGGCTGGGAAGGGCACCAGTGGTAGAAAAGTGTTCATCGACCATGATTACAAAGAAGTGAGTCGGGCGCATTACAGTGTCTTACAGAGTACACAACTGATGCAACCATAATTGATGAACACTTGGCTATCATTATGGTGTAGAGAATTGGTCATTCAGATGATTGGATCATGAAACAGCACAAGCAATGACTAACTACATGGTTGAAAGACCAAAACATACCGCCTGAAGAAACTATAGACTCTATTACCATCAGTAGGTTGGCAGAGGGGCCATCGAGACAAGTGACATCTTGAAAAGCTTATGATATCAATGGGTACACGTACTATACCCACGCAAAGGATAGTAAATATGTGAACCAAAACAGCGGCGTTCGAATAGAAGCACTCGATGAAGTGGGGCGAAAGATCCAACACTTTGGCATCATTGAAGAGATATGAGAACTTGATATGGAAGGAATATAACGGTGGCCCTGTTTTGATGCCGCTGGATCAAACAACACCAACTAAACGAGATCGGATTAGGAGTCCTGGACCTCGAGAATCTAGGCTACCAAGATAAACCTTGTGTGCTCGCTTCATGTGTCGCACAAGTTTTCTATATGCCTAACCCACAAAGTAACCTCCCCCCGAAGAAGAATACAAAGCATGTGGTTGCCTCCGGGAAACAGCACATTATCGGAGTTTATGGTGTGGACGATGTTGACGCTTACAATAACTACGATGAGATGTCGCTATTAATAGACTTTCCTAAGAAGATCAGTGTTGTGGAAAAGAACCTGCCCAAAGACATATTGCCATGGGGACGAAAATGTGTCAAGGGAAAAGTCGTTACAGCGGGCTAGCTAGTTGTTGAACGTAGAGTGTTTGTGTAAATGTGTGTTTTTGTAAGACTTCATTTATGCATGTGTGTGAGACTATATATTTATGTATGTGTGTGAGACTATATTTATGCATGTGTGTGAGACTACCCTTTGCAACATCCAGATGAACCAATTGCAACATCCACTCTATTACTACTAAAACAGCTGTAACACGCAAACACTTGAAACATGCACTTATTACTACTGCAACATGTTCGGACTACTATTGAAACACTTAAAACAAGCACTTAACACTTTATGAAATGAAGAAATGACCAAAATAAAAGTTGGAGGTCTTGACGAATTATACAACTTTTATATTCATCATATTTACAGCTAAAATCATTTATTGGTTGAAAATCAGGTTTGAAGTTGTTATTTTCTGAAATTCAAAATTTAAATTGTTAAAAATTAGTGACAAAGATAGATGACCAGACTAAAATGATAGAGCATGATTTTAAAAAAATTTAGAAAAAAAATCATCACATTTGGAGTTAGTATGAGGGAGAAAAACTAATTACAAGTTTTAGCCACAGATTAAAAAGAGAAATCATATTTGTTCATCATTGATCATCATGAACAGTTGTGATTTTTCTTTTTAATCTCTGGATAAAATTTGTAACTAGTCTTTCTTTCTCATACTAACTCTAAATGTGATGATTTTTTTCCTAAATTTTTCTAAAATCATGTCCTATCAAGTTACTGTGTTGATTTGGTCATTGTTTTCGTTTGACAAAGTTTGAGCAATTCAATTTTTAAATTAAAAAAATTACAAGTTCTAACAAGATTTTGAAATACCAAATGATTTTAACTGAAAAAGTGATGAATACTAAAGATGTATAACTCATCAAGATCTATAACTTTTATTTTGGTTATTTCTTTATCTGACAAAGTGATAGTAAATATTGTTCACAAATCAACACGTCTCTCATATAGTTCATGAAACTATGAGTGATATATGAATTTGTGAAAAATATTTACTAATAGTTTGTCAAATAAAGAAGTGATCAAAATAAAAGTTGTAGATAATGATGAGTTCAACAACTTTTATGTTCACAACTTTTGTAGTTGAAATCATTTAATGTTTCAAAATCTTGTTTAAAGTTACCATTTATTAAAATTCAAAATTTGAACTGTTCAAATTTTGTCAAATGAAAAGATGACCAAAATAAAAGCTGTAGATAGTGATGTCTTCAACAACTTTTATTTTGGTCATTTCTTTATTTGCCAAAGTGTTAGCAAACATTGGTCACAAATTCATGAATCTCATACATAGTTTATGAAACTAGATGAGAGATGTGTCAATTTATGAACAATGTTTGCTATCACTTTCTCAAATGAAGAAATAATCAAAACAAAAGTTGTAGAACTTGATGAGTTCAACATATTTTATATTCATAACTTTTACATTTGAAATCATATACTCTTTCAAAATGTTGTTTGAAGTTGTCCCTTTTTAGAATTCAAATTTTGAATCATTCAAAAAAGTCACATGAAAATATGACCAAAATGAAAGTTGCAGATTTTAATGAGTTCTACAACTTTGATGTTTACAATATTTTTATTTTCGATCATTTAATGTCATAAAATACTATTTCCAAGTTTTGAATTTCAATTTTTATTTTTTTTAAATATTTTATTTATTTGTAGGGCGGCTGACTAAGGAACCGCCCCTACAAATGTATTTGTAGGGGCGGCTGGAGTTTTAAGCCGCCCCCACAAATCAGTCACGGTATATAAACAGCACCTCGCGTATGACCGAAAAATTCTAAGTCTTGGGCGCGTTTTTCTCCTGCACGACGCCGGCAGGCTGCCAAGTTTTTCTCCGCCGCCGCCGCCTCCGTGCCCTACCTCCGTAGTGCCCTACCTCCTCCGATCCGCCTCTAACCCCCGGTCCGTCTCCTGCCCTGCGCACCGCAGTTCGCCCCGGCGGCTAGGGTTTCCGCAGCCGGTGCCCATGCTCCCTCCCCCCGGCGGCCCTGGTGCCCTGGTGCCCGTGCGCTCTCCTTCCGCCGTCGGCCCCGGTGCTGGTGCGCCCTGGCGTCCCTGCTCCTCCCCCGGTGGCTCTGGTACCCGTGCGCTCCGGTGTTCACGCTTCCCTCCCCTAGGCGGTCCTGGTGCCCGTGCGCTCTCCCTCCGCCGGCAGTGATCAAGTCTGCTGTCTTCCACATTCTGACCACGCCCTCCGTTCTCCACGTTCTCAAGTCTCAACACAGCAGATAGGAGCACGAGGAAGGCCAGCAACTCAGCACCCATCGCGTACGGGCTACAGGTAAGGACGGTGGATTTTCAGGTATATACTTGCCGCTGCCGCTGCCGCATCTGCATAGGCATAACCGAGTTAAATATGTGCTTCTATTATGGTCTACAAGGAGACTTTGTTCATCAGTTAATACTTCAAAAAAAAATTTCTGATGACATCGATGATGCAAAAAGGTTGGGAACAGTCTGTCTAAGAGCTTGAGTAAACCTTCTCATTCTCCGCTCTGAAATCTCTACAGGCAGCAGATAGGAGCGCATCAGCACCCTGAATCATGGTCTGAAGGCAAAAGATAGGAGCAGGAGGAAGCCCTGAACGCCAACACCTAACACCTACAGGTAAGACGTACTGGCCCTTATGTTAATGAAATGAGCATTATGTTACAGGCAGTGATCACGTTCCTAATTTTTTTTCTTCCTCTTTCTTGCCAAAGCTTTACTGCAAACAAACAGATAAATCCAGATCCATGATTTTTATTCTTTGTGAAATTATGAAATAAGTATCGATGAATTTAGCAAAAGAGGACTGGAGCTCAGTCTAAAATGATACTGATTCTACTAGTTGTGGATGGAGGTAACCTCCGTTGAATATTAACCAGTTCACTATCGCTATTGAAAATTAACTAGAGTTAATCATTGATTTATAAGAAGCAAGATGATTCATGTTGCCTTTTGCTAGGTTATGAACAATACAAATAACATCGACAAACAGTTGTAGTAAAAGTATGTGTCTCTATATATGCCCAAGAATCGATAGTTTAATGCCTTCAAACTTTGCACAAAGGGTGGCAACTACATTTATTATTGTGCGGTTCTAGGGATGTTTTGATCCTACTGCTATTAGGGTGATTATTATTCAATTATCTGTCTAAGTATCATATTTAAGTTTCATTATAACTAAATACGTTCTGATAAACTGACCATAATTACTATTTGAATTTTAAGGGAAAAAGGGATGAGCAAGGAAAGAAATATTTTGAACTGTAACGTCTGAGATGGTGTGAGTATTTTTTGCTGCCTAATCAGGTGTACAGGTCCCTATATAGATATGGATAAATAAAAAGGATATATGACTTACCCAAAGATTAGCAGTAACAATGACGGGCGCATCATATTTTTCATGGTAATAGTAGGGAAAAAGAAACAAAACAGAATATCATAATTGACTAATTGAGTCATAAAACCACATTAAGTCAACCTGTACAAACAGCGGAACCTTTCTCTGTTGCTGTAGTAGCATGTTCCACACTCTTGATCAGTGATGAAGTCAGAAAAAAATTTAGGAGGGGCTGAACAAAAGAATAGAGGCTTTTTTATCTTCTCTTAATCTTAGCCCCTCATACCTAATACATATATGTATAAAATTTTAAGAGAGGACTTAGGGGGGCTCCACGTGTCTAGGATCGGTAGGGGTAGCCCCACCGCTAGCTTTGTCACTGCTCCTGATCAAGATAGGGAAACTCCACTATTAATAAATATGAACAATATATAAGAGTTAGGATCTTAGTAACATTAAGAGCATGCTATGAGTAGGATAACCATATAAACATAAATTGCTCTGTTGACTTAAAACACAGGGAGATCGTGTAATATAAAGCAAAAAGTATATATGACCATGAAACAACGTTGACGCTCACCATATTGATTCGTGTGAGTTGGCCATTATCCTAGGCCGCCATTAATTGCAGGACACAGAAGCCAGATAAACTCCTGTATTATAAATGAAGTGTTAGCCATTATTTATAATACAATATAGTTATTGCATCATTCTGCGAGGTGGTTCAAAGGAACTTACGTATCTATATCACTTGGAATACCGTCTAGAATTATAGTTTTCCAACTAAAAATACTCACAGTCACATCTAGAGCCTTGCGTGTTGATGCTAAGCCTATAGTGAAGTTCCAATTCGAGAACTAATTTTGCATACCTCTTTCAAGGGAATAATTACAATCATTCTACTGGACAAGAGTTCATCAGACCATAAACTATAACAAATGCTCCTTCCATGTTTTTTCTTTTTTAGTTGCAAGGGCCAAGGGATACAAACGTTTATTTCAGCAGCTCGGAAGCCTAAAAGTTAATCGATTTTCTGCTACTAATGAGACCAATGCTGCTGTTTTTTGGCTATTTTTGTCATCAGCTGCTGCTCTTTGTTTGCTAAGCAGCTGTTGCTTTTTTTTTTGCTAAATCTCCCCTCTCCTCTCCTCTCCTTTATTTTACCGATGATGAAATTGTCTAAATCCATACATTATACGGAATATGAGCTGATGATCAAGAACTTGTGAGGAACTTGGCATCATTACCAGCCGCCCCTACATTACATTCTCCTCTCTTCTCTGTTATGATGCCTTGATGCTCTAAGTTCATGATCAAATGATGATTGACATGTTTTTGAGGCCTCTACTACTGCTACTACTCGTTTTTTTATATATTGTTGTTTTATAGGACTACTTTAGTTTATAGACCTTTTTGATTTCTTATACCTTCTCGCGTACCTAAAGCACACTTTCTTGCGTCTATTAGAACAAAGCGCGAAGTAATGTCACGGACACCAGACAGTGCAGCCCGATGCCCCGAGCATGATGAGCAGCGAACCTATGAGGAGCAAGCACTAGAGGACTAGCTTACTCAAGAGTAGTTCGATAATGAGTTAGAAAATGATCTAGAAGTGATGCTTACTCAGGAGCAGTGTAACGAGGAGAAAGAGAGAGCAGGAGAGGCTGCTGAAGGCGAAGAAGAGGATGATGATGATGTGGACTCAGAAGAGGGATATGCAAGTCCCGAGGATCATTTGCCATGTGAAGCCAGAAGAAGGCCAACGGAGGAAGATTTGGATAAGGATTTTGACCTGAATGAGGAGGTAGGGATAAAGCCTTAGCTTATAAATTTTGCTAAAGCTTTCGCTGTGTTATCTCTGCTAACACTTTGACCTGTCGTATATATAGGTCCTGAAAGGATCAAGATGCCCAAGAGGGGAGGGTGAATTGGGCTAATTCTAAAATTCTTTGCAATAATTAAACCCTACACTTAACCCACTTCACCCCTTGTGCCTAGAGAGTGTTTCTAATGTTCTACCGCACAAAAATTTTACACCCTAAGTTCCAATCCTACTCTAGCATGGCAATTCTATGAATGTAAAGACAAGAATTGAATTACTCAAAGTAAATGCTCAAAGTAAAGAGAGAAGAAGGAACACGGTGATGTTTTACCGAGGTATCAGAGAGTCACCACTCCCCACTAGTCCTCGTTGGAGCACCCACGCAAGGGTGTAGCTCCCCCTTGATCCGCGCAAGGATCAAGTGCTCTCTACGAGTTGATTCTTCGACACTCCATCGCGGTGAATCACCCACAACCGCTCACAACTTGAGTTGGGTCATCCACAAGGTCCACCGGATGATCACCAAACTCCCAATCACCACCAAGCCATCTGGGTGATGGCGATCACCAAGAGTAACAAGTAAAAACTCTTACTTGACCACAACAAGCCTAATGAGAAGGGTGGATACACACTTGCTACTCTCTTTTCACTAATGAGGTCTCTCTCTTGGATTCTCAAATCTCAATCACCTCACTAGGACCTTGCTCTCCTTAGCACTTTCAAGGGTGTTTCTCAGCTGTTGAAATGAGCAAAAGTAACCCCTTGAGTGAATAGAGGAAATATTTATAACCCCTCATTCAAAACAAGCCGTTATGTGCCACTACGGGGTGACCGGACGCTCCGGTCAAGGTGACCGGACGCTCCAATCAGTTCTCCCCGCCACCAAGCAGTTAAGTTGTGACCGGACCCTGACCAGCGTCTGGTCATAAGAACTGCTCTCTAGAACCTTACTGATGTTGACCAGACTCTGGCACCCAGCGTCCTGTCACTTTGCTGTTCAGCGTCCGATCAGTAGCCGAAACCTGACCAGCATCTGGTCAGCACTGACCGGACATGTCAGATCAGGATTCTCCCTCTCTAGGACCTTACTGGAGTTGACTGGACTCTGGCACCCAGCGTCCGGTCACATTTCACTCAACGTCCGATCGCATCCAGGCGACTTCATCTTGATCAAATGAACTGACCGGACTCTGCGCCAGCATCCGGTCACACCGGAACCATCGTTCGGTCAACATTTGACCCTCCATTCACTTCAAACTCGCAATCATATATGAATAAAGTTCGCTCCAATTGATCTAAAGGCTACTTAGGAGCTACCTAGTGCAAGATTTGATAAGTGTGCACCACACCTAACCCACTAGACTCACCTAGGTCAAGCTACCCGTCCATACCCCCCTTAATAGTATGGCCAAAGGAAAAACAAAGTCCTAAACTACTCTAAGTGTCTATTCAACACCAAACGACACTTAGAACTAGTCCATCCTTAACCTTATCATCCATCCTTTGAAAACCAAAATAATTTCCATCGTAGGGGCATGACAACCATGATTGCCCAATCAATTGTCATTACTATGACCTAACTTAATTGCATCTACAAAACACACGTTAGTCACAGTAATCTGGTATTGTCATTAATCACCAAAACCCAACTAGGGGCCTAGATGGTTTCAATCTCCCCCTTTTTTTGTGATTGATGATAATATAACCTCGAGTATATAAAAGAGACGAGGTTTTCAACATGTTTGGTTCATATAAGCTTTTGACAATAAGAACAAAAGAGTTAGGTAAGCTTAAATGACCCAAGCCAACATGATGTACTCAATAGATATGAAATAAGCATGAGTAGAAGAAATAAAACTCATTTGCATTGGAGTAAAACGCGGAAGCAAAACAAATAAGCATAACCAAGTGACATGACATGACATATATAAAGATCAAAGTAGAGAGCACACATGTCACATATCACATAAATGTCACAATCACATAAATATCACGATTACGATCACACTTATGTAGTTCAATGCATAAAAGTAAACATGAATGCATAATAAGTATCACACATAAAAAGCCAAATGTAATAGATAAGCTCCCCCTAGATATATCGCTCCCCCTAAGTCTATCATACTCGATCCCTCTCCCCCTTTGGCGTCAAACACCAAAACCTAAGGGTCGGTCGGTGGGGCTACAGCGGACGAGTCGGGTGCTGAGGTGCGATGAGCGATCTGGAACTGGGTATCATCATCATCTGATCCTAAGCTCTGAGCTATATGACCCTCTATCGCTGGAAGTGAAGCTGAAGCAGTCTGGGTCGGATTTGGGACTAGTGTGGCCTGTGACTCTGTAGGTATCATTGAAGTAGGCGGCTCTAATGATGCGACTGATGAAGGGAGCATCTCTGTAGTCCCAATAATAGGAGCAACTATGGAAGGACCAAGGACATGTAGATCTGGCGGTGTTGGCTGCCCTGTCAACTCACTGAAGGTAGCACCAAGGCTCCTGGAAACTAGGGTATCTATCACAAGCATCGAAGATGTCTGAGCCGGTGTGAAGCCCGTATATAGAGGTGTGAAGGAAAGACCCTGGGCTGTCAAAGGCGAGGCAAACCACTAGGACACCTGCTCTGTTAGTGAAGCAAACTGGGGAGCTGGTTGTCCCTGACTCTGAAGCCCACTGGGCTATAGAACTAGAGTCTATGAAGTGGTGGCAGGCTGGCTGAGCTGAGGTATAAGCTGTGGTGGTGGAGCCCCAATAGCAGTAACAACATGATGCATGAATCCAAGTAATTGTTGCTGCATGAGGAGCTACTACTGCTGCATGGCCTGCTGCTGCTGGATAGCATGCTGTTGTTGCTAGAACTTGTCCTGTCTGGCCTGAACCTATGCTAGAGCAGCTGCTGTCTCCTGGGCCTAGCGAGCCTGATCCTGCCTCATCCGCTCAAGTATAGCAAGTAGAGCGGGGTCTGTCTACGGTGTAGGTGAAGCTGAGCTAGAGCCACTGGCCTCACTGTAATGTAGTCGAGGAGGCATCTGAGGGATATCCTGATAATCATCATCTGAGCTATCACTGGGGTCGCTCTCGACCATACCCTCCTGCTGAGTATCTAGCTGCTCCTCCTCTATCGCTGTAATGCCCCTGATAGTCTCATCCTGCTGGGCTACAGACTCTGGCACCTCTGGCCGATGATGCGGCTGGCTAGGTGTCCTCGCTGTACTATGGCGGAGCATCTGTGTCATGTTATATGCTAGAAACTCTATAGAAACACTAGAATACTCTGCCAACATCTCAGGAGGCCTCACTGTGACTACCCTGTGAATCAGAAAAGTGATCTAGTGAGCATACGGTAGCTATCTGTGTCCTCTGAATCCCTCTACAAGTGTATCCTCCATCTCAGAAAGAATGACATCCCATACATCAAAGATTGTCTGCTGTATCAGAGTGTTCAGTAGCCACAACTGAATGCGAGTCAATCCCTCGCGATATCCCATCCTCGGTAGCAGGGTCCTCCTCATGATAGCTACCCGTCCTAACCCCCCTTAATAGTATGGCCAAAGGAAAAATAAAGTCCTAAACTACTCTAAGTGTCACTTCAATACCAAACGACACTTAGAACTAATCCATCCTTAACCTTGTCGTCCATCCTTTGAAAACCAAAACGATTTCCATCATAGAGGCATGACAACCATGATTGCCTAATCAATTGTCATTACCATGACCTAACTTAATTGTATCTACAAAACACACGTTAGTCACAGTAATCTTGTATTGTCATTAATCACCGAAACCCATCTAGGGGCCTAGATGCTTTCAGGTCCCTCCTGAAACTCGAAAAAGACGACGTCGATGTCCATGACATCTTGTCGGACAAAACAGAGTAGAGGAAAGAAGAGCAGAGACAACAGCCACAGAGACGGACATTAAGGCCTCTGCTCCACAACCTCAAGACACAACCACGAACATGACTACCAAGCCAAAGAGGAAACGAGGGGATAGAAAAGCAAACCAATATCCAGATAAGTCATGCTATGTGATAACGAAGGTCAGGCCAGTAGGGGAGATCCTTGAGCCAAAGGAATTCAGAGGATGATTCTGTAATGCGATCGGGGCCCTAGTAAGAGATAAATTGAACCCAGTAATCCCTAATTGGAAAGAGGTACCAGAGAGGAAAAAGGATGAACTATGGGATAAGCAGCTGAAGCTCAATTTTAGATTTTTGGAGGGTAAGCAAGAACTGGTAAAAAATGCTTTCAAGATCATGGGAGAGTCATTCCGACATTGGAGGTCGGAGCTCAACAAGAAGTATATCCAAAAGGGGTTAACTCCCTTCAACGAGTTCGGCAACATAACTCCTAGTCAATGGGAGGAGCCGTGGCTCAGAAGACTTCATCGGAGGCATTGAAGCTCAGTGCTCGTAACACCGAGCTGGCGAAGAGAAACAAACACCACCATCATCTAGGCTCTGGTGGCTACTATACCAAGAAAGAGCAGTTTAGGAAGGTGGACAAACAGGCCATAACTTCTAGGAATATCGATGTGAAGAATTTGAAGGTACGCTCAAGGAATTATATATGTGCGAGGAGTATAGAATCATCCAGCGGTAATCTTAAGTTTGATAAGCCAGAGACCCAAGAGGCAGTATCAAGGATACTAAAATATGCTAAAGACAAGGAGAAGGGATCATTCAATCCTTCCAGAGAGAGGGACAAGCTTAGCCTTGGCTTGGGAAACAACGAGCACACAGGTCGCACCAGGGGCTAGGGAAAAGGACGACCTGCAAGCACGGGTTCGAATAGGATAGGCACATGTACAAGAAACATGGCAGAGACCGGGAGGCTAATCTTGAGCTCAAAGTGAGGCTCTAGTTGTGAAGGCGCTGGAGGAGCAAGGACTATCTATGGAGCCACATACATTAATGGCGCCACCGGGAGAACTAGCATTAGTTGGTAGCCCTCCGAAAGTTCCTAGCAGCCAAGGTTCCACTATAGCCACAACTCCCGTCGATTGCATACAGGAACCAACTAGTTGCACCTTGGTGTTTCTTAGCGGCTGGTAGAACGTTGTGATGGAGGTGGCAACGGGTGTGGTACATCCTTCCGATAGCTTACACCACAATAATAAGATACTGTCGGACTACACTAGGGTCGAGGTGCATACTGTGAAGCCCGAGTTCATGCAGTGGAGGATAGACTACGCAACTCCCGAGGGGCTGGTGTTACTCAGAGACGTAATGGGGCAGTTCAACCTCTGGCACAAACGAGACATTATATTGACTGCTTCTTCGCCACCTCCCCTCTCTCAAATTTAAAGCGAGTTATTGAGGACAGGGAGATATTTTCACCGTCTCGTGACCACCATATTCCTGAGATGCCACATTCTTCTTTGCCTCCTAGTGAGCATGTGTCTGATAAGCCACAACCTTCTCCAGCTCGTACCGAGCAAGTGCATGATGAGATGCCACAGTCTTCTCAACAAGCACAGCCGATACATGAACAACGAGTGCCTCCTAAAGAAGGTGATGCATAAGAATCGAGTGCCTCCTAAAGAAAGTGACGCACAAGAAGATGAGGACATGCCTGAATGGGAACTTAGAAAGAAGCATCCAATTACCATAAGGCCAATTTATGTTTCGATGAAAGACGTCTCGTCGGTGCACAAGTGGTATGCCCATGACCAGTTCAAGCCTGAGAACCAAGTTAAAAAAGTCCCAACACGGGCTTCTGAGGAGGCCGTCACTAGCAAAGTCCACCAAATAGCAAAGAAGTATCCAAATGTTGATGCCATCAAATGGTCAAAGGATTACCCGAAAACATATGAAAAAAGCAAGCCATTCCTACCAAACCGGGACATCCAGCGCCTACCACTTGGAATGAGAAGGTTCTATGATTGGTACTTGCATGTTCTCCTAACGAGCATAGACCTTGTACAAGCATGCTTCCCCACCGGCACATTTGGAAGCCCATCTGAAAAAAATTATCTTTGACTTCAATGATATGTAGACATGCTTTTACCTTGGAGCAATGAAAATAAATCTAATTCACACGTGGTGCCTGTAAGTCCTTGCCCTCCCGATATGATATGAATGTAATCTTTGGATTTTGTTGTAATTAACCCACGCCGTGATTTATAGAATGCAAGTGCACATTATAAAACAAATGCCAAGTGTGAAAGCCAGGTATATAGACCCTCAAGCTATAGCACAAACAAATTTTAATTACCCGAGATAGTGGAAACTGGATGCTAAAGAGCTAGCTGCTGGAAAGACCCTTCGGGAGAAAGATGACATCCATGCGAAGAAACTAAGGCAAGAGCCCCTTAAGGTTTTAGCATATATTGCCCTGGCTTTTAAAAATCTCCAACATCACTCTACTATATGGCTACCATACAACTTCGAGTAAGTTCAACT
The DNA here is from genome assembly GCF_019320115.1 of Miscanthus floridulus. Classification (NCBI taxonomy): domain Eukaryota; kingdom Viridiplantae; phylum Streptophyta; class Magnoliopsida; order Poales; family Poaceae; genus Miscanthus; species Miscanthus floridulus. The sequence goes on from NC_089596.1 coordinate 32,522,592, forward strand.
CTATACTTAAAGCTTTGTTCGATATATTTTATTCGATGCAAAAGAGCTTATCTAGTTCTATGATTAAATTTTTGCAGCAACCACTGAATTTGTATAGGCGTCGATATCGGGAGGAGCATGGCATGGGTCTTTGATTCAATAGATAGGGATCCGGTGATATACAAAGACTTCATATCAATTCTTAAGACGTATACATATCGATAATCCTCATTAGCTTATATCTTTGTATACATATTTGTAACGTTCATTTTTGGATACTAACAAGTTGCCTTTATATAAAATAATTCGAACAGGGCATTCATGTTCTATGTCAATAAACATCACGGAAGGCATGATCCAGTAAGGAAGGAAAACCTGACTATAAAAATACTATGTGCGGTAAGTGTAACTTACTTTAGTACTCCATTACATGGCTGTCAAAAACATTACTTAACATTTCCATATGCAAAACACACAGTGCCCCAAGCAAAAGCCTGAGAGTGTACATTATAGATATTATATATGTTCTATGATGAGTAACACCGGTGCCTACAGAAGACACCCCTTAAGGGTAAGTTTGAACCTCTTCACCTGTAATATAAAAACTTCGCACATGATATGAAATACTAAACCAAAACTTGTTCTCTTGTAGTAGAAAAAAGAGAAAGAAATGAAAAGAGACACATATAAGAATGACCAACTCTTAGAGCTCGTCGACGACCTTTGCAACTTCATATTGGACTAGATTGTACATGTCAAAGGCATCTACCATGACCGAGATTCTGACTTAGGTAGAAATCCTCAGTACCAACACCTTCGTGAGACTGAAAGGCTAGCTCTAGGCCGTTGATAACAATGTGTATAGAATTTGACATTGGTCTTACCTTGTGCGACGGTTTAGACTTGTGGAACAAATTAGACTTGTGAATTATGTCTATTTAATGATGGATTGTATATATTCTTGTGAATTGGACTTGTAATGGTAGTTTATATAATGCTCTTGTGCTTGTGGTCAGATTTGAATTATATATGCACATATATATATATATATATATATATGTTCTGGTCAAATTTGAATTATAAATTTAATTTTTTTTGTGAAAAAATATATTGTAGGAATGGGTCTACTCTGAACCGCCCCTACAAACAGATATTATAGGAGCAACTGGTACTACGACCGCCCCTACAAATCGATTTTGTAGAGACGGCTAATAACACCAGCCGCCTCTATAAATCGATTTATAAGAACGGTCTGAGAACCGTTCCTACAAATACATAATTTCTAGAGACGATATAGTAGGAACGGCTGGCCGAGTCATCTCTATAAACTCTTACCAGCCGTCCCTATAAACCATTCACGTAGTAGTGTTCGCCCGGAGTTTATTTTTGAATTTACATGAGAGCAACACGTCTAAACGAGGCATGTACTCCTACTTTTTGAGCTTTTTTGCTGGTGCTTTGTTTGGCCTAGGTCTTTTGTCAGTCTGTACACCACAGTTTTTTTTTTAAAAGGTAGCAAAGTTTTTTTTGGCCTCTTATCTTCAGTACAGTTATAGAATCTATTCGGATACAGACACACACCACCATACACACGCACACCTCACATACACGGTATACGAACAAACCTACAACTATACTTAGACAATGAACACAGCTGAGAGATACTCGAAGATCAACCGACTCTAAGCATGGTGAACACATCAGTTGACCATTATAACACGTCTGCGCGAGAGGCAACTTCCCGGGTGAGACGCCGGCGTCGAAGCCAGGCTTCCAACGCGGGCGGGCAGCGTGAGTGCGTACGCAACAGATTCCCAGGCATCCAGAGCACACGAGATACGAGAAGCAGCCCGCTGCAGCTGTTGCCTCTTCCTTGCGTGGCGCATGCGCCAGAGCGCCAGCCGTCGCGCCCACTTCATCACACCAAACGGGCGGCCTGGAACTGGAACCCGTGACGCGGCCTCGGCCGTCCACTCGCCAGCCGCCATGTTCGGGGCCCAGGCAGGCGTTTCTGACTTTCGTCGGTGTCCCTGACACGTTATATCCCTTCCCTCACCGCGCCTACTACTCCTTCAACTTCAGTCGTGAGTCAGTCCTCACCGCCAGCTGCTGGCCTCCGCTCGCATCGACCTCCGGTGCCACCCTCGCCGACGATGGCGACGCACGGCGGGCTGGCACAGCCATTGCCACTGCTCCTCACCGTCCTCCTGGTCGCGCTCGCGCCGTCCTCCTTCGTCGCGGCGGCGGGCGGCCGCGGGACCGGGCGTAGGGCGGCCGCCGCGTGCACGTCCACGTACACGCTCAGGGTGAAGACGGCCTGCGGCTCGCCGGCGGCGCGGACGTCGGACGCCGTCAGCGTCGCGTTCGGGGACGCCTACCGAAACGAGGTGCTGGCGCGGCCGCTCGTCGTCCCCACGTCCGGGCCCGGGAGCAGCAGGGAGCTGGAGCGGTGCGGCACGGACACGTTCCGCGTGGCGGGGCCCTGCGGCTACGGCGTCTGCTACCTCTACCTCCGCCGCGACGGCTGGGCGCCCGAGTGGGTGCAGGTCGTGCAGCCGGGGCCTCGAGACCGGCCGCCGGCCACGGCCACGTTCTACTTCGGCGGCCCGCTGCCCGACGGCGTCTGGTACGGCCATGACCGATGCCCCAAGGCCGCCGCCGCCGCTGGCACCAACTCCTCGGCTTCGCCACGAGGCTGACACCCATCCATCCGCCCTCGAGGATGGCCGTGGCCGATTGGGTGCGTTCTTCCCGTGGATTGCTGCAGTGGAGATGGAGATCAGGAGATATGTACTTTATTCGGATCAATAAGCAGCAATTATACTAAGGGGCTGTTTGATCCTTTCATTGGGATCTAGTTAATAAATTAGATTATTTGGTTTGAAATTTTATATTTCATCACTTTTTAAAGTTCAATGTAAGTCTATTTCAAACTCTTAGAGTTGGAGATGAAAACAATTCTATGTTTATACTTTGCAACTTATAACACGTTCTTCAATTCGCTCCCCTACGGTAGAAATACAACCATAAATATCTCTCATATAGCCAACAATAATGTATAAATATAATCCATATGTAATCATATTAGCTTAATTAATATGTGTCTAAATTATAATTATTAAAATAAATTTAATTTCAAAGATCCAAACGGACCTAACAATAATATCTAGTATTATTTGCTCCTAGTTTGCGTACACCGTCGAGTGTTGATCCGGATTTAGATCGACAATTTAAATCTGCTGATCAATTATGTCTGTTTTGCACGATTTTAGCTTTGATGGCATCTTTCGCCGAGGAGTTGGACCAAACATTTTTTTAAGTTATTTTTGAGGGAGGGGGGGGGGGGGGGGGGGGGGGGGGGGGCTTAAGATGTAAAAAGTTGTTCTCTTTTACTCTTTATTATCACCTACTGGAAATTAAATATATTGTTTCGTTTGTTTAGCCATTTTGAATAATAGGCCTGTTTAGAATGCAGGAATTTCGCAAGAATCATATTCACATGAAACAGTTCAATTTTATAGAAAACACGAGAACAGAAGAAGAAAAAATCCCATAATCCCCCTTAAATGGTATCTTATTGTCTTAGTAAGAATTTGCATGGATTGCAACGTGGGTTGATAGAAGGTCCATGTGACGAGCCAGCAGTACCCCTTATTTATCAGAAATGTTCATGTGACAGAAGCTAAATTTCGTGAACTTTGTTGGATACTTAACTTTATCAATGGAAGATAAAGCCCTCGCCGCAGCGCCGAACGTGCTTCGAGACCCATGCTCTCCCGAATCCTTGCTCGATGAAGTAGTTCTTCTGACATAGTACCCCCTGAAGTTAGTAGGATCCCGTCGATCTCGCGCCTTTACAATTAACATGTAGACGGGCAGTTAACATACAGGGTAGGTAGGGATGAAAACGGTACGGATATTTTCCGACCGTATTCGAAATCGAATCCGTTTGAAGGGGTTAAGATCTGTCCGTATCTGAGTCCGGATATCCAATATCCGATACTGTATCCGTATCCGAATACTCAAATCGCATATTTATGATGTCGATATCCAATCGTATCCTATCCGACGTAGTTGACACTATCCGTATTCGAATCCGAATCCGGACAGAAATATGAAAACAAATGTAATATCGATGATATCCGTCCGTATCCGATCCGTTTTCATCCCTACATATAGGCTTATTAGTTTTTCAAAAAAAACATATAGGCTCCGTTTGGCTTATCCCATATTCGGCTTGTTCGGCTTTTTTTTTTAGCCGAAACAGTGTTTTTCTCTCACAACAATTCAGCCAGAACAGTGTTTTCAGCCAGTTTCAGCCAAAATTCTGCCAACCGAACGGGGCCGGCTTATTAAAAACAAAAAGAACCTATCGCGCAACATAAACCAAGATGATGTACACCTCTTCTTATGGCCGAAGCGCCGGAGCCAGAATTTGAGCACAGACACCCCGTTTGGCTTACCTTATATTCTGGTTTATTCGGCTTCTTTTTTTCAGCCAGAACAGTATTTTTCTCTCACAACAATTCAGCCGGAACAGTGTTTTTCAGCCAAATTCAGCCAAGCGAACGGGGCCAGAGGAAATCGTTTTGATAAGGGGCTATTGCGTTCTTGCCCCTACTTTGACGTCCAATTGTGATTTTACCCCTGCTTTTATTATCGTTGTGATTTTACCCCTGTTTTTTTGAAAACGAAGCTTATGTTTACCCCTATTCCGTGAACAGCAGGTAATGGTGTCAAATGGGCTCAGTAAGGACAAGTTTGTCCATGCGAAATTGCCCCTACTTATCTGAATATATTATGATTTTACCCATGTTTTTTTTTAAATTGGCAGCATCATTGCACAACTTGTTACATATGATTCCACACAGCATGCAAATATAGATATATAATATCACATCAAGTGAAAGTATAGCAAAAATATCCATACAGCACCAAGCCTCAACCAACAACAGGAGCACCAAATCTTACCTAATCTCTTCATCAACGTCGCATAAATCCATCTCGCCGGGGTCACTGCTCCTGTCCTCGCTAACTACACCACGATGCCTGCTCGCTTCTGTTCCTGGCCGCGACGACCACGCTGGGCACTGGCCGCTCGGGGCCTCGCCCATGCCCTCGTCGCCGCTCAGCCGCACCCCACGTTCAGCCGTTGGGCCCTAGCCGCCCGATGCCCCGGCGCCTGCCCGTCCGACGAACGAGGCCTGGGCGCTCAGGGCCACACCCGTGCCCTCGTCGCGTGGCTCAAGGAGCCGCCCAGCCGCACCCCTACCCCCTAACCTCACTATGCATGCATTGATAAACACCCACCCCACAAACCATGCTTGTAGGTCGCACAACAAATGCCCACCAATGAGCAAGCCATGAGCAGGAGGACCACCGCCACGCTCCTCGCCGTGGGCGCCGCCACGCTGTGCTTCTCCAGCTTCTCTAGCGGCGCGGTGGCTGTGGTGGACACGGTGGGCGACTCGTGCGGCGCGATCCACGACTTTGTGGACTTGGCCTTCTGCGTGTCGCTACTGGGGTTCGTGCCGGGCGCCGCCTCCGTGGACCGGCACGGCCACCTGCTGATGACGGCGGACTTGGCGGCCGCGAGCGGGGCCTCGGCGCGTGACACCACGGCGGGGATGGCGCGGCGCGACGGCGACGGCGAGGACGTGCGGGACGCGCTGGAAGAGTGCGGCATCCTGTATGGCGCCGCGTCAGTTCCCGCGCTGCGGCTCATGCGTGGCTACGCGGCGGCGCGCGTTGGAGGAGTGTGGCATCCTGTATGGCACCGCGTCGGTTCCCACGCTGCGGCTCATGCGCGGCTACGCGGCGGCGCGCGCCTGGGGCGCCGCGCGCGCGCTGCTGCCACTCACGGGCCAGAGCGGGATCGGGTGCGACGCCGCGCTAGCGGGCTCCGCGATGGCTAAGGCACGAATGGCCGCCGCCAACCGCGAGTCCGACCAGCTCTCCACCATGGCCACCGCACTCCTCAACAAGCTCACCTAGGCTAGACACTCCAGCTGCGGCGGCGCGCCATGCCACTCGTGAGGGGAATGAGAGAGATAGAGAGGAAGAGGATGGGGGATTGGGGAGGGCATGAGTGGATAAGGGGTATTGTTGTCCTTTGGTCTTACTGTGAAGGGTTTTGTTATTTTTTAATTTTTTTATTCCAGATACAACTAACAAAGTTAAAAGTAAGGGTAAACTGAGCCTTAGTAGTTACAAAGCAAGAGTAAAATCACAACGATGACAAAAACGAGGGTAAAATCACAATTGGACATCAAAGTAGTGGCAAGAATACAATATTTCCCTTTTGATAATGCTGACGATAATCACACATGATAAAATACACATGAGTGCATACATATAATAACCAAATCAGCATTTGTTTCACGGTACAAAAGAAAGCTAAAAGTATAAATGATACTGATATAGAGAACGGGAGAGAAAAAACAATTAGCCATAAGTCTCTAATCTCCATCCGACTAATCTAATTCATAGGCAAAAAATTACTGTAATAACAGGAAAAGAGAAGGAGATGATAAAAGAAAGATAATCCTGAAGCATATTGATGTCATAGGGGAGGGAGAAGTAAGAAAACAAGTACTAATTAACATCATTAACTAACTAATTGGGCATATATTGTACAAACCAACTAGAGTAATATTTAGATATAAAAAAACCACCACAATAACAGCAAGAACAAAGTAGAGGGAAAATAATATGAATATTGGTCATAAATCATAAAGATGTCATCAAGAATTAACATAAAGATATAAACAAATAAAGCACTAATTAATAATTCCATCATTTATTAGCTAATTAAGGGGGGCAGTGGAGCATCTACGATGTATAAACAGAATTAATAAAAAATAGAGCAAAATATAAAGAAAGGAAAAAAGGAATAAAAAGGACAAATAGAGTAAAGTCTACATAACAGAGTAAAGTGAAAAAAGAACTTCACATGGATACTATTTGAATAATCTAAAATATACCATAGACATCTCATTGGTGCTATGTGAGTAATCAAAGATACATCATAGAACATGCACGTATACTATGTGAACAACGTAGAATGCAACATGTATGTCATAGTCTCATAGATACAATGTGCATAACTAATACACACACACACACACTATATGAGCAGATCAAAATAAACCACTAAAACATCTCAAAGGTACTACAATTACATCTCATGAAATTCTGGACATAAAAAAGTAAAACATGAAAATAAAAACAACTTATTAGAGCAAAATGAAAACAGAATAGAAATATAAAAAATAAAAGGAAATTAAAAGAAGAAAATCCACAAAAAACAGAAAAATAAAAAGGGATAATAAAAAAGAAAAACTAAAAAGAGGAAGCACACCTGGGCCTCGTGCTGTGGGGCCTGAGTGTGGGCCGCCGGCTCTAATCTCTACCAAGCGCTTTCTCTGTGGTAGTGTGGTCCAACAGCGGGCCCGTCTAGGTGGTTAGCACTGACTCTCGCTGCAGCCAGAACACGATGAAGCATCCAAATAGCTTTGGCAACAACGCGATTAGCTTTCGGCCAAGCTCGATCGAGTATGTGATTTTTTGGTACTGAACATATTGAAGTACTCTAGTGTCTGCTCGATCGAGTATGTGATTTTTTGGTAGTGAACATATTGAACATATTGATGTCATAGGGGAGGGAGAAGTAAGAAAACAAGTACTAATTAACATCATTAACTTGGAAAAGAGAAGGAGTATGTGATTTTTTGGTACTGAACATATTGAAGTACACGTAGCAGACGCCCGTTCCAAATTCCTTGGTTGCTCCAAACGTCCAGCCCTGGTGCTCGTGCCACGTGATGTTTATTTGACGCACTGAAACCCTCCAACCATTGGAGTGCGACATCCGCTGATTCAAACCACGCGAGGAGACGAACGAAATTGACATCTACCGGAAGCTGAAGCAGACACGGTCACGGTGGAATGTCACAGCTAGCGTCCACGCCACACACCACCGGCCAACACGTGGCGTGTGTGTCCACAGGAGCAGTATTATCCACGGCCCTTTTACATATTAATATGATTCTTTTATATAATTATAAAAAATGCATATTGCAGCGTTTGCTATTTGTATTTCTTCGTACTATAAGATTTACGCAATTACACGGTAAATTCTATCAAATGTCATTAAACTAGCTTGCGCTGAGTTTTCATCTGGATCATTAAACTCTTAAGATACATGGTCAAGCAATTAAACTTGATTTTGATTCCAAAACCTATTTAACCGCTTCAATTGTCAATGTGGCACAACCGTAAAGCTGATATACAGCCTGTTCGTTTGGCTGTGGCTTGTCGTAAACGATCGTAAATTTCCAGCTAGAACAGTATTTTTCTCTCACACAAACCAGCCAGCAGTACTTCTTCACGAACCAGCAACGATACGAACCAGTCAACCGAACAGGCTGATAGATTATATATCTTCTGTCTTCTGTCCTTCACTCTTGCTGTACACCTCTTTCGGCCTTTACAACAGAACAAAGGTCTAACGTCTTGGCACGGCTCCGATTTCGATAGTGGTGTCAGACAGAAAGAGTCGTATCAAACACTCTAAGAGAAGGAAAAAAAAGCCTTTTTTATGTCTAGAAGAGGAGTTAGAACTTTTTTATGTGTACGGAGGAGGAATTGCAATTTTGTGGCTCCTTCATCTGGCTTTGGTTTCTCTAGAGGAACATCTGAAGTAGGAGTTATGCCAAACATAATCTAAATGAGTTAGAATTGTTTTTACGTGTATGGAGTAGGAATTGTAATTTGTGCCTTCTTCATCTTAGAGGAACACCTAAAGCTGGAGTTGTGCCAAACATGCACTTAATGAGAAGATATGCTAAATGTCTCTGTTATAGCATATAGCATACTATAGGAAACAGACTTAGGACATGTTTTGATGGCTTTTGTGAAGTTTGCCATGCCGCAAGTCCAGTATGTCAAACAGGCTTAGGCCATGTTTGGTTACCCCTCCTAAAAGTTTTAGGAGCTAAAATCTGAATAGAATTTGCCTAAAGAACCAAACACCTCCTCCTAAAAGCTTCTAAAAACTTTAGAATGGGGCAAAAACTTTAGGAGCTCCACCCCCTCCTAAAAGCTCCTAAAGTCCATCCTGAACCCTCACTACCTCTCCTTTATTGTCCTGCCCACTAAAAGCTCCTAAAGAGCTGCATGGTCTATTTGCTAGTGCATTTATTGTTTTTAGTCAGTTTTAGGAGATGAAACCAAACACTCTTTTAGGAGGTTTTGGTAGCCTCATAAAAGCTCCTAAAACTTTTAGCTCCTAAAAATTTTAGGAGCTTGAAACCAAACAGAGCCTTAGCCTGTTGTTTGCTTGGTGACTAAGATTTGGCTGCCTCACTTGCAAGTCCGGCGTTCGCACAAGCTTACTTGTTTCTCTAGTTCATTGGTACCCCAATCATTTTTTTTTCAATCGCCCGCCAAGCAATTGGCGTCCGCACTAGCAGTTTTGTCAATGTTAGGAAGCACTGGCAGACCCAGGGCCCGTCGACCTTGGGCCTTCTCCGCCCGGGCTCGTTGCTGTTGAACTCCACTAGATTTCATTAGTGTGGCCCATGTATAAAAGTGATTAGGCCTAACCCACTAAACCGCTCGTGCTCCTAAAAAGCTCTGGATCTGCGAAGTAAAGCAAACATGGATTAAGTGCTTAACAATATACTACATTTGTTCCAAGCTGTAAATTATTTTGACTTTTTAGATAGATAGTTTATAATATGCAACTAGATATTTGTTGTATCGTATCTAGATATGTAGTAAAGTTTTTAGTTTGTAATATGCAACTAGATATATGTTGTATCTAGGTACGCAGTAAAATGTTTTGTACACGTACAATTTCGAACGGAGGAATATTTGAGAGTTTGCGTATTCTAGAACGTTTGATCGGTAACCACATGTTAGGTAGGCGTTGCGTTCAATGTTGCAACCACATCTTGCCAGTCCATAACGTGCCAAATTTATGATGCTCATTTTGCTGGCCAAACTTTAAACATGATTATGGCATTTTTAAGCATACTTGTGACAAAAAGTGTGCAAAAATATAGTCTAAATTTGAGGTCGTTTATAGGCTTCAGTATTTCACTCTGGATTATGGCCCTATTCGGCAGGATTTATTGCTGCTGTGGCTGATTTGTATGACCGATTTATTATGAGAGAAAAATATTGTTCATGCTTAAAAAGTATGGCTGATTTTGACTGATAAGATCAAACAAACAGGGCCTATGGCCCCGTTTGGCTTGCTGAAACTTGGCTGAATTGACTGAAAACACTGTTTTGACTGAATTATTGTGAGAGAAAAACATTGTTTTGGCTGAAAGAACAAGCTGAATAGTATAGATTATAAGCTAAGCATCTACACTTCCTCTTCTTATTGCCCCACTCACCTACCATGGTACCACCTGACCAAATGTTGCGTGCTTTCCTATTTTGCGTGGCTTCGTCGCTCGACAGTCGAACCCCTCGGTATATCATCATCATCCAAGATCTAAGCAAAGATATACTACACTACATATAAATAGCATAGTCAGCTCCTCGGAGTTAACCTACAAATGATTTTTTCTTTACAGCTGCAGTGCTGTTCTTGACTTCTTGTGGATGGAGAACAGTACTACTCCTAGTACACTAGTCACTGCTCAAGTAAAGAAAACCAGTTACTCTCCGTCCAGGGAAAAAATACAATTCGAGCTTTGAACGTGGACTTTTTTTTTGTTTAGACGGAGGAAGTAGTTCAAGAAAAAAAGCAACAAAAGTGCGTCGTGGTGGTGCTGCCGGTTTTGACTCCCTACCTGACCCGCCGCTCCCGCATTCCTTCTCCTGGCGGTGGTGGCGGCGGCGGCGGCCAAGAAACGCAAGGCGAGGTAAACGAGGAGGAAGAGGAGTGGTCGATTCCCAATCTTTATTATATAGGGTAATAATCCCCTACCCAAATTTCTTTAATTCCTTTCCCTTTCCTCTGGTTGCAGATTGATTCTTTACCAATTGTATCGCCATTCCTTCCTGTTCATTGGGCGTGGGGTTCCAACCTAGAAATCGGTCCTTTTCCGCGCTACTAGTGGGGAGTGGATTCGGACGGGAGCCGAGCCGCTGAAAAATAGCACCTTTTTTCCTGCCCCAAGATGTCTGTTTCCGCTTCGTTTCCACGCCACACCTTTTGAATCCATTGCCGTCACCTCCACTTTTGCAGCACTAGTAGTTTCTCCGCCTGTGCTTTGGAGTTTGGAGGGGGCAGAGAACACCATCCTGTCGATTCAAGAAAACAGGCCGAGCCAATGGGCAGGAGGAAGAGCGGCGGCGCGCGACTGCAATGCGCCGAGGCCAAACGGGCGACGGATTGGAGCTGCTGCTTCCTGGCCCTTCCACCGGCAGCAGCAGCAGCAGCATCCGGTGCGGATGGTGATGGTGGGTTCAACCTCTCGTGGAACCTCCACCAGTCCTTCCACCCGCCCGCCGGCCTCTTCGCCAGCATGGGCCAGCAGGTTGGGGTTGGCTTCCCGGGGGCTTCGTCTAGGTCCCCGTCGCCGGAGACACCACGGGACCCGTACATGAAGTACGTCTCGCCGCCGGAGGTTGTTGAGACACCTCTGCCTGGGGAAGGTGTGGTGGGGTTGAAGGACAAGGGGAAGAAGAAGAAAGTCGTGAAGCTCAAGATTAAGGTTGGGAATCATCACCTCAAGAGGCTCATCAGTGGGGCAATCGCAGGCACAGTGTCAAGAACTGTTGTTGCGCCTTTGGAGACGATCAGGACGCATTTGATGGTTGGGAGTAATGGGAATTCGACGACGGAAGTGTTCCAGTCTATCATGAAGCATGAGGGATGGACTGGCTTGTTCCGTGGTAACTTTGTTAATGTCATCCGGGTAGCCCCAAGCAAGGCAATTGAGGTAAATAGCTTATCCACATCTGTTATTTTTTACTGTGCTTTCTTTGCAATGTATTTACAGTAGGCACAATTATTCCTCACCAATGTGGAAATCAACCCTTGGCTGCATATTTATTTTTCAGAATATATACTACCTCCTTGCAAATAAACTGAACATTTCGTTGGTGGTTATATCTAGTGTTAATTTATTGCAATATTTCCTCGTCGGTAATGCTACATAATTTGAGTTTTCTATCCTTGGGCACAGCACACATATATAGAGCAATATATGCTTAAGTTGGTCATCCAGAGCACAACGAACTTGCTTGCTTTTGGTAATGTTTGGATCTTAAGTTAAGCCCCATCAACAGGAGAAGCTAACACCGAGAGTTTTCTCTCTGTTATTTTTTTTTAAAGGAGTTTCCCTCAATTTTTAAGGAAGCAATAAGTTTGTTACATCATCCATGCTGGGGTTGCAAGCTTACAAGCAAAAGCACAAGAAAGTCTAACAAAGCGCCATGCTGCAGTACAATACTTCAGATTTCTATGATTCTGAGATTCTTCTAAGCACTGGGGAGTAGCTGCTAAGCCAGCTTAGTTTTTTCATTACCATGACCTATCAAGAAAAATCTACCTTTTTGTTATTGGTTTATCTTAGTGAAACTCTTACAGTTAAGTACTCCCCCTATTCCAAATGGTAAGTAGTTCTGGCTTTGTTTAGATACGTTGCTTTTAATATGTATATCTAGATATTGTGTATATCTAGGTGTGTAGCAAAAGCAATGCACCTAGAAAAGCTAGAATGGCTTGCAATTTGGAATGGTGGGAGTACTTAGAACCAGAGTTAATTCAAACATAGTTTTTCCTTGTTTCTCCTGACTCCTGAGCTAGGTCATATAGGTAATTGGGTTAATCTTGCACCCTAGAGACCAATCACTATAGGCTGTTGCTGGGTGTCTGCGTGGTCTGGTAAATAACTGGCGTCATAGAGCTGTTGAATGCACAAATTCAAGGACTTTAAAGTTTAAACACTTAACTAATTACTGTTTCTTTGCTCAAGATAGAAGAGCTAGCTTCTTGTAACCATACTAGTCTTTTGAGAAATTTAATACTCAGAATTGCTTATTGAAAGAAACCAAGGTTTGGACCTTAAATCTTGAGTTGGGTAATGATCTATACCTTTTATTATCCCTTAGTGAATATTAGAAGATTAAGCTCCTATATTGTAAGACTGGGTGGCTTGCTGGCTTAGTAGTGAACTGCAACTGAGCAGTACACAATTGCACGCAACAATACTCTCTCAGCAGTATGGCTGGGCTTATGCTGCATTTTCTAGTTACATTTAGTACCTGCACATCTTGGATAGGCTTAATGGCTTCATACATAGATATCATTAGATGCATTGTGATTCTGGTAATAATTTAGTCACGTAAAATGACGATATATTAATGATGCTTATGGCATAGACATGTATATGTACATCCTCAAAGTATCTGATTGTTTGTTTTGACTTATTTTTTTGCAGCTTTTTGCCTTTGATACAGCTAATAAGTTCTTGACCCCCAAATCCGGGGAGGAACGGAAGATCCCAGTCCCTCCTTCACTAGTGGCTGGAGCATTTGCCGGTGTTAGCTCAACACTGTGTACATACCCTCTGGAATTGATTAAGACACGGTTAACTATACAGGTTAGTGCTAACCACAAGGCATACCTCATACCTTCCCTAAATCTAATGGAATGAGCGAACCTTCATACTAAAGTGCAAAACATGAGAGGCTGTAATGGTTGCTCTCTAATTCTGCAGAGAGGTGTGTATGACAACTTCCTTGACGCATTTGTCAAAATCGTCCGCGATGAAGGGCCTACTGAACTCTACCGAGGCTTAACCCCAAGTCTGATTGGAGTGGTGCCATATGCTGCAACCAACTACTTCGCCTATGACACCCTGAAGAAGGTGTACAAGAAGGTGTTCAAGACAAATGAGATTGGCAACATTCCAACACTGCTCATCGGGTCTGCTGCAGGAGCTATCTCAAGCACAGCGACGTTCCCTCTTGAGGTCGCACGGAAGCACATGCAAGTTGGAGCTGTTGGTGGCAAGAAGGTTTACAAGAACATGCTCCATGCCCTCCTGAGCATTCTTGAGGATGAAGGGGTTGGGGGCCTATACAGAGGGTTGGGGCCAAGCTGCATGAAGTTGATGCCAGCTGCTGGGATTTCGTTTATGTGCTACGAGGCTTGCAAGAAGATTCTGATCGAAGAAGAGGATGAGTGAAGTGTGTGCGGATGCATTACCTCATTAGAGCTCAGTTTTGCGACATCCTGACAGCAGGCAGCTTTCGGTATTTCTTTGAATCGACTGGTGCTGGAGCTGGTTGAAGCTCAGGACTGAGGTTACTGCTGCAGTCAGCATAAGTTCTTAACCCGTTTTTGCACTCGGTTTGATCTGATAAACTCACCCCTTTTTTCCAGATTTACTTTTGGGTACCACTTGTGTTGAAAGCATGTCTTTCGAAACTCATTACAAATAAGTATGGAAACGTTCAGATGCCATAGGGAATCATAATTCACAAGTGGCGAAGCTGGAACTGATTTGGTTCTGTATGCACCTGTATGAGTACGAGTGCATGAAGTTTCCCTAGACTGTGTTCTGGTTTCTCTAGTCTCAACTCAGCACTGTATAAAACAGTGGTACATATGTTGGTCTATGATGCCACAACTAATCATTAACGCCACCAAAATAGAGAAAACGATTGCACGTTTTGAAAGGAACAAAACGATTGCACATTAGACACTACTCAGTTAACAAATGAGACAAATCAAATGTATGTTCTATGAACGCCGCACTCAACAAGTGAATATGAATAAAACATCTAAACATATTTCATCTTAATGCATCAGCATCACCCGGTTTAACCAGACCTAACAAAGGAGAGGAAAAGGGAGATCACAGGAAGGAATAGCAATAACAGGTCTCCAAACTTTCTAGGTCTGTTCCTCGCCATCTCCTGCGTTTGCATCTCCAGCATTGGCCACCATCAATTCATCAAATTTATCAGTCTTTCCCAGTACTATCTCAATCTGCAGACAGGGCTCAGGGTCAATATTTTCCGACACAAGAGTGCCACATGAAGATAAACAAATTGGAAGAAGGAAGAAAATGTACAGCGGTGTAGATCTGATTTCTAACCTTAGCCTTTTGGATTGGTCGGGCTTTCGTTTCGTCAATGATTTCAAGTGTAGATGTTCTAATCCCTGCACATGTTAAAGGGGTAAATAAGATGAGTTCAGAGCATACCCCAACAACGGCTGCAGATTAACTTATCACAATGTAACTACATGCATGTTGTTTGATAATGACGAAAGGCAAGTTCTTACTCTTCTCGACAGCAAGACCATTGTTCTTCAGGATCTCTGCAATGGTGACAACCGTTGATATGGCTGCAAGCAAATTAAACAGGCTCTGTTAGGTGCTAAATTTATTTAGAAATAGAATTATAGGTCAACTACTGAAAAAAAATCAGTGTGAACTCCAGCCTCGTATTGTTTAGGAAAGATACACCTAAAGCCTTTTCCAATGTTTATGAACATGGAACAGGGGATGAATTGTTCAACATATCTACACTAATATGATAGTACATTGGCCAACAATTTTTTCGTCCTTAGCTAAAGCTTGCAACAACAATAACAGGTGACAGATTATCATGGGACCCGAACACTGTTCTGGCTGAAAAACAACCTGGGGTAAGCCGAACAGGGCCAAGAAGGGGACTCACCCAGCCCGAGCGCGGAGAGCTCGACGTCGCCGTGCTGCTGCATGTACCTCTGCACAAAACATAAGCCAACGAGAATTAGCACCAGCCAAGAAACCACCGCCATTTCAGAGGATGGGCGCAGGCGCGCAGCGAGAAGCCAGAGCCGAGAGATGGATCGACGGATCGATACCTTGGCGAGATTGACGTAGAAGAATAGCGGCTTCTTGGAGCTGGACACCTGAATCCGGTTCCCGCCGACGGCCTGCTGCGGCTGCTGCTGCTGCGCTTCTCCGCCCGCCTGCACCGCCATGTCTCCGGACATGTTGAAGCCGATGACGAATCGACCAATCAATGAGAGGGTTTGATCTTCTCGTCGCGGGATTGGATTGCGTTTCTTGCTGGCGAGGCGAGGTGGTGCGGTTGGTATTAATGGCGGCCTCGGATCAGGGGAGGCAGAGGAGGGAAGGCGAGCCGGATCGGGACTCGGGAGCGGGTCAGACGAGGACATCGATACCGAGTCCGTTCCGTCCCGTTTCTGGCCCGGTTGCGGCATCCGAGTGGGCTTTGGTGGGCCTCCATCGGCAGCGGCAGGGCTCCCCGGTCCATAACATGAACTGGCCTGTGGGCATTTCTCAAAAAAAAAAAAAAAAACGGAACTGGCCTGTGGGCTGATACAACACCAACCTTGCATGCCGATGCCGGTTTCAAATAAACCCGATTCTACATTTATTTGTGTATATATATTTCAAATAAACATGATTATATATTTTATAGTTGTTTTGCTTTCCCTGCCATAAACAACTACTCTCTCTGTTCTAAATTATAAGTCGATTTGACTTTTTTTGTACATCCATTTTGCTATGTATATAGATGTAATAATATGCTTGATACATAGTAAAATGGATGAACAAAAAAAAGTCAAAATGACTTATAATTAGAATGGATGGAGTAGTAAACATATCCATGCGTTGCAACATGATGTTCAGATTGTTGCGTGGTTACCTATACGACGTGAGACTTTAGTGATCATGTGATGCGTTTAAATTCGTCTGTGAATCAAACTCAGTATTGTGTCTGGCCGTGTGATGCTCTAACTCATATGAGTATGCAATGTTTAGGGATTTGTCAATAATCATATCATATCATGAATCCCAATTCATTTTAGGATAGGACTTTGCACGATGCCTAGACACTTAACTACTATGGAAATAATTCAAATTCTTATTTGTTTTGAATTCGAACTAGCGTTAACATGCTTGGCACTCTACTTCTAATCTAATGTAAGCACCAGAGAGATTGAATCCGTCAAACGACTATGAGCAATTAAGAACGAATAAACTTTTTGTTCTTTATTTAATTGTAATTATAATAAATATTTAAAATTTGGAAGATTATGGATAGATCCTGCGTTGCTTTCTTGGAGCACCAAACTCGTGAATAGTTTGGCCTGTCTGTATATTTACCATGGCTCGTTCATTGCAACCAAAGAAAAAAAGTTAGAACAATGTACCGTAGTTGATGGAAGTTAATAACATCATGCACATCCATCGCCCTAATAAAAGGGATATAAATGAAGGAGCAACACAAAAATAAAAAAGAAAACTGAGGCCTACTTCACCGGCGTTTTGCTTATCTTTTTTTTTTGCCACGGTAGAGGCTTAGGACACATACAACATACTCTCAAATACTGTTTGTTGCCGTCTGTGTATTTGTCATTTTTGCAAAAAAAAAAAAATCCTCCATAAAAGCATTCAAGGAATAGAGAGGCACGTGTGCTCCCATGTGAAAACACCGGTGGAAGCAGCGACATTGTATAGATCGATGTCCTGGAGTGATGTTCACAGGATCTTGCTACGACATGCAGGAGATGTCGAGTAGTTTCTTCTGTGCACGCCAACTTCCTCTCTCTCCGCATCCCTTGTCCTCCCGCCAGGTGTCGAGAGTGGTGACAGTGGAAGAACGCAAGGGCACTGCGCTGGCTAAGTGGCTATGAAGATCAAAGGGCGCAATGACAGTGGTGAGGGATCCAAATTTCTGGTAGTAGCGGCAAGGATGCGATGGCAGTGAGTTCTCCCTCCATTGCCTTTGGTTGGTTGAGCAAACACCGTGATTGAGATATAGAGCTTGGTGTTCAGGAGTGTGCCTCAGTGGAGCTCCAATGTGGGCTAGGGGTTGCATTTTTGCAAGCACGTGATACATTTGGTTGTCTCTTAGCCTTGCCCTATGTCTTGCATTAGTTAAATTTTCTAACTTATGTGTTAGTGCTAGTTTGTGCGCAAGAACCTTATGTGTGACAACTAGGATTGCATACTAGAGTATGCTTCGCTATAGGGCTAAGTTCAACAACTAAGGACAATATATTAACTAATGTTTAATGTGATAGCCCTAAGGACTTGAATCACTTGATGTAAGTGTGAATCTTTTAGTCCTTAGGCATCCGCAAGTGGGGTGTGATGATAGAATTGCAAAGGCTATGGTTGTTGCAAATTAAATTTCTATAATCCCAATTCACCCCACTCTTGGGGTCATTAGGTCCTTACACATGCTTGTATCTCGCCCATGCTCCCTCCTAGTCCACTCCTCTGTTGCCACCTCCAAATCCTGCTGCCAAAATCTGCCCTCCCTGTCGCTTGGGATCACATCCCCTAAACCCCCAAGCCCATTCGCCAAGTTTCCTAGATGGATTTAGGTGCCTAAATAGAACCCTAGTTCTGCCCAGTCTCTACCACCGCCAACCGCAACCTTGACCTTTAGCCAGCCCTTCTTGTGTTCTTTCCCAGGCATAGGTTGAGCTTCAATTGCCCCTACCCAAACCTCGAGTAGTGGCCGGCATTGAGCTTGACCACAGCCACCCTAACCGTATCTACGCTCGACCGCCTCAACCCTGACCCCAACCTCAACCACATTGGCTATGGTTGCCCACCACTACCTCGAAGCCAACCTCCATGACATGTCGCCTACACCCATCCACCCCTACCCTAAAACGGGGTGTGGAAGGAGAAAGCAAAGTAAATAAAAAATTGAAAAATCTATGTTAATGATGGACATGTCGTTCATGCCGTAAGAAAGTAGGGGGATTGATTTGTGCACCCCTAATAGAGTTGAGCCTAGAAAACTGAGATCTTAAGAGTAAGAGAGTCCTTACATCAAATGTAGGGGCCTTGATTTGATAACCATTGCTGGAGTTACTTAGGATGTTCTATAGGAAAGTAGTATCGACAAAATGTTGTGAACTACACTAAAAATAAAGTGCAATATTTTTATAACATGTGTTTGGTTTCAAGGATGGAAGAGGATGGAATGGGTCGCTCCTAGAATTGAGCGTGCTTGAATGAGAAACATGGAGGATGGGATTGTCCCTTTCGAGGAATATACCTCATAGATGTGGAACGGAGCCGCAACCCTCAAAATTGAGGGGACGGGACATATCCCTCATGGTCCCTATCACATGTCATCGGCTTCCATTCATTCACACATGCAGGCAAGGCACAGGCGATGCGAGATGAGCCAACGCTTGGCGAGGTAGCACGACCCGGGTGGCCACAACGACAGGGCAAGGTGGTGGGAATACGACTCGGCTCTAGGCAGGTGGGGGAATGGTTCATGGGGAGGTGCTATTGTAGGCGGCATGTGTAAGAAAAATGGACCTTAGGGCCATTTATTTTGGATTTTGGCGTTTGATGACCAACACAATCAAATTGAATTAATGAATTTGAAAGTGATTGTTTTGTAGTTCATTAGGGTGCAAGACATGACTTGGACGAAGGCGACATGATGATCCAATGATCAACACCATAAGCAAGACCTTAGAAGCACAAGAGTAGACCCAAGATATCAAGCAAAGTCCAAGCACGAAGATAGGAATTGTCGATAGAATATCGTCAGCAGTCCTCTGAGGGGTATCCTACGAAGGTAGATTGATCCGCAGAGGTGCATGAGATCAAGAACAAGAAGGCAACAGAGACACATGAGTTAGATAGGTTTAGGCCATTAGTATGACGTAATACCCTACTCCTGTGGTCTGTTGGTTTGTATTGGCTATCGTATGATATTGCATGCCTGCAGGTTTATGTATCTTGATGTAGCTTGTCCGCTAGGGGACCCCTGCCTCTCCTTATATACTCTGGAGGGTAGGGTTACAAGGAAAATATCCTATTTGGTACTATACAATATCTTGTAGTGCACGTCGAGCAGCGCCATGCATGCCTTGATCTTGTGGGCTGGGCCACCTCTGATGGTGTGGCCCATGTCTTGTCTTAAGTATACCGGGGGCCATACCCCCACAGCTAGTCCCCGAGCCTGACAGTAGGTGACGTAGTCACGTGGTGCCAGGGTTAGAAAATAGAAGACCAGCCGAGCAGGCAACCAGTCCCAGGGCGTAGCCTCAAGATGAGAAAAGCACACATTCACCGCAAGGTGAAGTGTGCCCACCTAGTCCCCGAGCCTGCTGGAAGATGAAGAATGAATCTTGTAGCAAGGTCAAAAAAGTAGAAGACCAGCCGAGTATTCAGCTAGTCCCTAGGCGTAGCCTCAAGATGAGAAAAGCACACATTCATCGTAAGGTGAAGTGTGCCCACTTAGTCCCCAAGCCTGTTGTAAGATGAAGAATAAATCTTGTAGTAGGGTCAAAGAAAAAGAAGTCTAAAAGCTTTGCCGACATCATCCGACATGTGCGTATCAAGACCCCAGATGTGCTGCCCAAGATCAGCACTCTGATCCGAACAGCATGGAGCAGCTTGATAGCACACCGATGAGACGTAGCAAGATCCGACCACCAAAGGAGTCCCCGGCGTAGTTGGTGACGTCCAAGCACCGAGGAGATCCCGGCGTAGCTGGCAATGTCCGAGCACCGAAGAGTCCCCGGCGTAGCTGGCGATGTCCGCGCAACGAGGAGTCCCCGGCATAGGCGGTGTTGTCCGAGCATCGAGGAGTCCCCGACGTAGATGGCGATGTTCGAGCACTGAGGAGTCCTCGGCGTAGGCGGTGATGTTCGAGCATCGAGGAGTCCCCGATGTAGGCAGCGATGTTCGAGCACCAAGAACTCCCTAGCATAGGCGGCGATGTCGGAGCACCAAGGAGTCCTCGATGTAGCTGGCGATGTCAAAGCACCGAGGAGTCACTGGCATAGGCAGCGATGTCCGAGCACCGAGGAGTCCCCGATGTAGCTAGCGACATCTGAGTAGCGAGGAGTCCCCGACGTAGGCGGCGATGTCCGAGCATCGAGGAGTCCCCGGCGTAGGCGGTGATGTCCGAGCACCGAGGAGTCCCCGACGTAGCTAGCGATATCGGAGCACCGAGGAGTCCCCGACATAGGCAGCGATGTCTGAGCACCAAGGATTCCCCAATGTAGGCGGCGTTGTCCGAGCACCGAGGAGTCCCCGGCGTAGGTGGCGATGTTGGAGCACCGATGAGTCCTCGACGTAGCTGGCGATGTCGGGGCACCGATGAGTCCTTGGCGTAGGCGGCGATGTCCGAGCACTAAGGAGCCCTCGGCGTAGCTGGCAATGTTCGACCAGCGAGGAGTCCCCGACGTAGGTGGCGATGTCCAAGCACCGATGAGTCCCCGGCGTAGGCGGCGATGTCCGAGCACCGAGGAGTCCCCGACGTAGCTTGCGATATTGGAGCACCGAGGAGTCCCCGGCGTAGGCGGCGATGTCCGAACACCAAGGAGCCCGACGTAGCTGGCGATGTCTGAGCACCGAGGAGTCCTCAGCGCCGCTGGCGATGTCCGAGCACCGAGGAGTCCCCGACGTAGTTGGCGATGTCCGCAAGGTGAAGTGGGGGTGAAGTGTGCCCACTTAGTCCTCGAGCATGATGAATCCGAGGATCGAGGAGTAACCAACGTAGCTGGCGATGAAGCATGAGCAACGAACAGTCTGGTCAACTGGTCGGCGGCGAAGTGAACATTGAGTAGAAGCGACCGACGAACAGTCCGATCAACTGGTCGGCGACAAAGTCTATGGACCTAGCGGTCTGACCAGTTGATTGGTGGAGAAGCCCGAGCACCAGGTGGTCCGATGATCCTGCAATACAAATATATAGAACGGGTAGTACATGATGTACAAATATATGAACTCCGGAGAAAAATCAGCAATGGTGATGAAATAGCATAAGTAGCTCGGCGATTAGTTGGTGTGAAGATGTATTTAATATAAACCGCCCAAACAATTAGTGTGTAGCTGAGTCTCCAGCCCTAACTAGCCTGTTAACCATAACGCGGAGCGTGGAGCCCGTGCATGTGTAGGAGGAACAAGCATCGCTGAGGAGCCGTTGCCGACCACCCATAATGCAGAGGGCAGACGCTCATGCATGTGTAGGGAGGAGCCGGAGACATGGCCGTCTCTGGAGGCGTCCGAGCATCAACAGGACTGTTCGGGGGTTCAGAAAATCATTTGGAGAGCAAACATGGAGAAAACAGGTTGGAGAAACATCATGGCGATTAACGAAGATAGGAGAATATTTAGAAAAATATTAAAGCGTGACTTAGCTTTAGACAGAACGTCTGGTCGGCGACGTATGGCGCTATCGGGTCGGTGAGAGGATGGACATCTTCAACCTGGTCGGCGAATCTGCCCCTCAGGGCATGTTGGTAAGCGGCGGCGGCGTTGGTGAACCCGAAGGGTAGGGCCATAACCCCTGGAGTTTCCCGAGTAGGCTCCAATAGATCTAGATCGAAGGGTGGTCGGTGCTGAACCAGAGTGTCTAGAGCTGATTCGACGATGGAGAGGCAATCGGCGAGCTTTAGACCGACCCGATCAATGGATACGATTAGATCATCATTGTTGATCTACCTCCTCTGGCAGCGAGGAAGCGGGTGGCGAGTTGTTGATAAAGGTGACCTCAGAGGTGGTTTCGAGATCGGATCTATAGCCGTAGGTGCAGGGGTGATCGATGAAGAATCGACCTGCACCGGCTCGAGGAGCTCTCCGGCTCCGTTAGCATTGATGATCCACGAGATTGATCCAACCATGAAGATCTGGCCGGGCTATGAGAGGAACAAAGAGCCTACGGAAAAATCATATTGTTCGACAAGGAAACAGCACGCAGCCCCCTACCTGGCGCACCAACTGTCGAGAGAATATCATCGGCAGTCCTCCAAGGGGTATCCCACGAAGGTAGATTGATCGATAGAGGTGCGTGAGATCAAGAACAAGAAGGCAACAGAGACACACGAGTTAGACAAGTTTAGGCCGTCAGTATGATGTAATACCCTACTCCAGTGGTCTGTTGGTTTGTATTGACTATCATATGATATTGCGTGCCTACAGATGTATGTATCTTTATGTAGCTTGTCCGCTAGGGGACCCCTGCCTCTCCTTATATACTCTGGAGGGGTAGGGTTACAAGGAAAGTATCTATTTGGTACTATACAATATCTTGCGGTGCACGCCGAACAGCGCCGTGCACGCCTTGATCTTGTGGGCTGGGCCACTGCTGATGGTGTGGCCATGTCTTTTCTTAAGGATACTGGGGGACATACCCCCATAGGAATCAAGCCAGATACAAGATCGCGAAGAAACGAGCTCACAGTGGTGACCGGACCCAGTGACCGGATGCTGATCTTACAGCGACCGGATGCTCTGATCAAGAGGCTCAGCAGCAGCAGGCGTAAGCAGCAGCGACCTGATGTTGAACAGTAAATTGACCGGACGCACCGATGGCACTATTCATCATCACCGGCAACACATTCAGTACTGACCGGACGTTGGTGGCAAATCGACCGGACGTAGGACTGCAGCGTCCGATCGAGTACAGAAAGGTTCTAGAGCGGCAAAATTATGACCGGACGCTACCAGCGTCCGATCAGTTGATCGCGGCTCTAACAGTCGGGACGACTGGACGCGTCCGGTCAGGACAAAAGCAGCGTCTAGTCAATAGCAAAAAAGCGGAATTTCGTCCCCAATGGCTACTTTCTCAGTGGGGCTTATAAATAGACCCCAAACCGGCCATTTGACATTAGTGGAGCTGAGGAAACATACCAAGGGTGTTGATACACCATTTTAGTGATCTCTACTTGCATAATGTTTAGTGATTCATTAGGTCATTAGCGTAGGTACTTTGCAAAGTGCTTAGGTTGATTAGACCACTGCTTATGCGCTTACTCTAGATTTAGGCCTAGTGTTTAGTGAGGTTTGCATACCTCTTGCCACTCGGTGCTTGTGCGCACCATTGTTGTATATCGGAGGGGCTTGTAGTACGTCTTATGAGATCACACCAACCACGTTTGTGGTGTGGCCGCCGCCGTGTACTAGAGGAAACAAGGCCCACGGTGTTTTGATGGCGGGGAGCGGTCCGAGAGAGGCACACCAGAGACCCACTTGTGCATGGGAAAGGCCCGAGGCTATCCACAGAGTTACCCGACTAGGAGCTTGGCCCTTGCGAGGGATTCCTTACGAGGGGCTCCAACAAGGACTAGGGGAAGCTTGCATGCTTCTCGATACTTCTGTAAAAATATCAGAGTCGCCGACAAGAGTTTGCATATCTCTACCTTACTCTTTAGCTTCTGCATTTACATCATTTGCATAACTCCTTTTTGTGGTAGAGATAGCAACACACTGCAAAACCGTAGTTGCACATTTAGATAGTTTATTTTTTGCATAGGTTTTGCTAAGGTTAGTAAAAGAGGCCATAGTTTAGAGTTAGAATTTTAAGTTGCCTAATTCATGCTCCCTCTTAGGCGTCATGGTCCCCTACAAGTGGTATCAGAGCTGATTGGCTCGATTTGGACCATTGGCTTCAACATCGTTGAGCCAATGCTATTTAGAGTGGCTGGGATGGATACCTCTAGGCCTCCACACTTTGACGGCACTAACTTCCCTTACTATAAAGCTAGAATGGCTTGTCACCTTGAGGCGGTAGATTTGGGTGTTTGGAGAGTCACTCGTGACAGGATGAAATCCATTAAGAACCCCGATAACCGACAAAGAGTGAAGAAAAAGAAATTCATTTCAATGCTAGAGCTAAAAATTGCTTGTTTGAATCTTTTAGCATGGATGTGTTTAACCAAGTGTTCAATTTAAATACGACACATGAAATTTCATTAAAACTCCAAGAGCTCCATGATGGCACAACTAATGTCCGTGAGCAAAAACATTGTCTAGCTAAACAAAATTATGATTTCTTTAAAATGAATAATGATGAGCTTATTCGTGATATGTATTCTTGTTTGAATCTAATTATCAATGAACTCCATTCAATAGGATTAACGAAGCTAGATGATGCGGACATTGTGAGGAAGATCATCTCTATGCTACCACAAAAGAAATATGCAAGCATCATCACCATTCTTCATAACATGGAGGACTTGAGCACCATGACCCCGTCGATAGTCATTGGCAAGATAGTGGCATTTGAAATGTCACGCAAGATGGGTTAAGAAAAAGCCTCTTCATCAATCAAAGGCAAAGCTCTCGTATGTAGTGAGAAAAAGATGATGAAGGGCAAGCAAGTTGAGACAAGCTCAAGCTCAAGCTCCTCAAGTGAAGATGAAGAAGAAGATAAGGATGATGATGATGATTCAAGTGATGATGATCAATCTTCCTCCTCCACCTCCGACCTTGATGAAGAATCAATCAAACTTATCAACAAGGTGGAGAAGATGATCCAAAGGCTCAATGTCAAGGGTGTGCCCATTCAAATTCAAGATTTCATCTTCACCAATCAAAGAAATGAGCAAAGAAAGAAAGGATACTATGGATGCGGTGAGTTGGGGCACTTTGTGGAAGTTTGTCCAAACAAGCCCACACCCAAGACAAAAAAGAAGGTGTGCAAGGACAAAGCCCTCACATCAATAAGGTCATGGGATGATTCTTCAAGTGACAAAGAAGACCATCACAAGAGGCGAGGATACAAACACTCATCATCAAGCACTTCACGTGTGTTCCTTAGGGCACGAGGTAACAAAAAGTCTATCCCTAGTGATAGTGACAATAATAGTGATAGTGATGATGAGCTACCTTCTTATGATGAAATTGTGCAAGAAAATCTTAACTTTGCTAAAGTTTACACTAGTCAACAAAAGAAGCTTAAAAAATTAAAAGAAAAACTAGATAGCTCACAACAAGCTTATGCTACTTTGCTTGAACAATATGAAACTTTTGCCAACCTTAATATGGAGCTATCTACTAAATTTGAGCAACTTGAGACTAGTGCAAACACAAATAATTGCACAATCAATGATGAGCAACTTGTAAAGAAAAATGAAAAATTAAAGAAAAAGTTAGCTAGCTCACAAGATGCTTATAAAAGTTTGCTTGCTAAAATAGAAACTATGTGCAAACATTGTGATGAGCTAACTAATAAAGTTGCTAATCTTGAAGCCATCGGTTCTACCCCCACGGAGGTACCTAAAAAGAAAAATTCTATCTTTGACATGCCTAAAAAGGATGCCTCTACTTCTTGCAATGATTTATGTTTAGACTCATCCTTGTGCAACCAAGTTTATGTTGAGAAAGTTGTTGTACATACATGCACACAAGAGGTTGCAATGGAGAATGAGCAACTCAAGCAAGAAGTGGCTCACCTCACCAAGGACTTGACTCAAGTGAAAGGCAAGACGAAGCAAATCCAACTTCATCAAGATAACACCGTTAAGGGAGTGAAGAAGCTTGATGAAGGATAAACTGTGGTTTGCTACGTGTGCCATAAGGAAGGCCACAAGTCCTATGAGTGTAAGGTGAATAATGGGGGAGGAGCAAACAAGAAAGAGAAAAAGCAAACAAGCAAGCTCTCTAATACCTATACCAACAAGGTGGACAAAAAGGTCTCCACACCTTCTCTCTCTTGAAGAAGAAAAATGACAAGGTGGTGGCCATCAAGGTGAACAAGCAAGTCAACAAATGGGTCAAATGTTTTTGGTTGCCAAATGAAATCATTGCAAATATGAAGAGCACCAAGAAGGTTTAGATCCCGAAAGGAAAGTGAGAAGTCCAATGGACTTTGGGGAATTTGGAGACTTGGCAAAGTATGGATACATTTCATGGGGTGCATCACATTGGATCATGTATATTGCCAAGTGGGTTAGTGAATACTATAGACCCAAATTCCCCTTTCCATGTTAGGCAACTAGATTTAATTTCTTACAATTGGTATCTTTTAGCATCTAGTTACTTTTCATGCCTAGGTTTGCGTTTGTATGCTTATATCTTTTGTCATGCATACACTAGGTATATCTTATGGTAGGCTTGCTCGGCTTCATTCTTAATCCTTGGAGCAAACCTACATGGTTCAAATTGTTTAGAAGCATGGCACATAGCTTGTTTTACAATTGTTCATTTAATATGTGCCAAAGTCCAAATCATAGATAATTTCTCCCGAATATCACCTTCGAAAATGTTTCTCACATTCATGTGATGTCATCTTTCAAGTGGTATTTTTTATTCTAAAATCAATGTGCATATCTCCTACAAGTATTCCATACTTGTGTGCACAAATTTAGGGAGATGTTACTCTACAAGTTGGATGCTTTGAGACTAACACCTTTTCAAGCTTATCATGTGTGTAGTAGTCTCATTGCAAGGAAAATGGAGTCCCCGGAGTTAAGCATCATACTTAAAATATCCACCACCTATGTGGTATTTAAAACCGATATCCATACTTGTGTGCACAAATTTAGGGAGAGGTTTCCACATGTGGTATTTAAAACCGATATCATCATGTTGATTTCACTTTGGTTTTTATATGCTTTCTTCATGTGTTATATAGATTAAACTCCTTTGAGCATTAATTTGTCAATTATGCATAAACTACATCCTCCAATATATGTATGCATATATTTAGGGGGAGCTTAGTCTATGTAATGTGAGAGTGAAATTTTGTGACCTATTCCACTCCACATACAAAGGATCACAAAGTTTGACCCTCCCTTGTGCTACTAATGTCTTCCTTTTCGGTGTTTGATTCTAACGGGGGAGAATTTAGAGGATAAAAAACAAACATTAATTTGTAGGACCAAAAGCAAGATCATAATAATTTACAACTGGTAATGGTCTACAAGTGGTAATGGTTCAAGAAAGGGAGTATAGTGGATTATGAATTAGTCTATGTAATGGGGAGAATTTGTAGGATCAAAAGCAAGGCTTAAATCTATAATGCCACATGGGGACATTTGCAAGGGCAAGATAAGTTTTCAAAGATGTTTACATGTGGTATCTTTTAGCTTTACAATTGGTATCTTTTAGTCTTACAAGTGGTACCTTTTAGTATCATATAACCTTGCCCTTTGCATTGCATTCTAGCAAGTAGATAGTTTTTAAATTCCAAAATTTTATTATTTGCTTGCTTTGGTCGTGTTGTCATCAATCACCAAAAATGGGGAGATTGTAAGGAAATGGACCCTAGGTCCATTTACTTTGGATTTTGGTGTTTGATGACCAACACAACCAAATTGGACTAATAAATTTGCAAGTGATTGTTTTGTAGTTCAATAGGGTGCAAGACGTGACTTGGACGAAGGCGACGTGATGATCTGATGATCAACACCATAAGCAAGACCTTAGAAGCACAAGAGTAGACTCAAGATATCAAGCAAAATCCAAGCACGAAGATAGGAACTAAGCCGGAAGCAAGATCGCGAGGAAACGAGCTCACAGTGGTGACCGGACGCTCTGATCAAGAGGATCGACAGTAGCAGGCGTCAGCAGCAGCGACCGAACGCTGAACAGTAAATGACCGGATGCATCGATGGCACTGTTCATAATCACCGGCAACACATTCAGTACTGACCGGATGTTGGCGGCAAATCGATCGGATGTGGGACTGCAGCGTTTGATCGAGTATAGAAAGGTTCCAGAGTGGCGAAATTGCGACCGAACGTGTCCGGTGGCATGTGATCGGACGTTACCAGCATCCGATCAGTTGATCGCGGCTCTAATGGTCAGGACGACCAGACGCGTCCTGTCAGGACGAAAGCAGCGTCCGGTTAGTAGCAGAAAAGAGGGATTTCATCCCCAATGGCTACTTTATCAGTGGGGCTTATAAATATACCCCCAACCGGCCATTTGACATTAGTGGGGCTGAGGAAACATATCAAGGGTGTTGATACACCATTTTAGTGATCTCCACTTACATAGTGCTTAGTGATTCATTAGTTGATTAGCGTAGGTACTTTGCGAAGTGGTTAGGTTGATTAGACCACCGCTTATGCGCTTACTCTAGGTTTAGGCCTAGTGTTTAGTGAGGTTTGCATACCTCTCGCCACTCAGTGCTTGCGCGCACCATTGTTGTACATCGGAGGGGCTTGTAGTCTTGCGAGATCACACTAACCGCGTTTGTGGTGTGGCATCCACCGTGTACCAGAGGGAACAAGGTCCGCGGCGTTTCGTCCGGAAGCTTGATAGTGAAGATGGCGGGGAGCGGTCCGGGAGAGGCACACCGGAGACCCACTTGTGCGTGGAGAAGGCCCGGGGCTATCCACGGAGTTACCCGACCGGGAACTTGGCCCTTGCGAGGGGCTCCAACGAGGATTTGGGGAAGCTTGCACGCTTTTCGATACCTCCATAAAAATACCGGAGTCGTCGACGGGAGTTTGCATATCTCATGGTCCCTTCAGCATGCTTTGGCGTGGAGGCTAGCAGCGTGGTGCACTGCGATGGGAAGGCAGCGTGGAGGTGCGAGCGACATGGTGGGGAGGCAGCGCTGCGCAGAGATGGGCAGTGGAGAAGAGTTGGGGCAGAGGATGATAGGTTGAGCCTATTAATAATAGGTGAGGTCCGTGAAAGTTGTAGCTGACAGTGTTTAAAGCTCTATGAATCCCATTTCACTCAATCACTCTGATCAAACATAAAATAGGAATAACCCATTCTAAACCAAACACTAGATAGCTCGGACGATCCCATCCTGAAAACTGGGATGAAGCCATCCCATTCCACCCCGTCAGAAACCAAGCATATGCATAGTGTTGAGAAAGCAAGATGTCATGGCAACGTGTTGGTTATCTCTTCTCATTGGCATCAACTAAAGACGTAACGTAGCAAAGCAAGATGTTGACCATATATTAACATATCACCGCCTGAGTTTTGTCTCTTGCAGTAATTGTTAATATAAAGTTGCCTCCCGAAACATATAAAACAAAATAGCGGCTTCTGATGGTGGAGTATACGTGTGTGTGTGTATATATATATATATAACTACTGTAGCTGGTTACAAAATAACTTATTCTGTAACGATAATTACTATGTTAATTTACGATATTATTATAACTCTTTACTAAGTGGTTTACTATAACGTTATGGTAAATATCCCCATGTGTTATAGTAACCCAACCATCGTAAATATGTATTGACATTATCGTAAATTAGTATATAAAATTATCGTAAATGAAGGTGACTACAGAATAACTTATTTTGTAGCTGGCTACTGAATATACTCTCCATATATATATATATACTGTTTTGCTATAATACACCTGGGTACATCCTATATATAGAATGCACCCAGGCTGGCGGGCGTACCAACTTGGAGCAATCAGCGCGCCCAAGCGAATACATGCATGCATGGAATTTTTTGTTGGTTCGAATCTTTGAAACAAATTTTCTCCTAAACCGTAACCCCGAGTGACAAACCGTTTGTTGCATCCGACTCAATAAAATATTCTGAGCAAAACTAGATCCAATATGGATATATTTTTTTATCCTTTAAACGAGTTGTATGTCAATGTACTACCGATTACAACTCTGTCTACCACCTAGTTGCAACTAGTTATAACTCTGTGTATTATATGCATCTGGTCACTATAATCACACCAAGTTGCAATTCTAAGTTGCAATCATATCTGAGTAGCAACTGTATTTGAAAAAAAAAACTTCATCACACTAGTAGAGAAACGACCTTTGATCCACTTCAAAATTTGGCTTTAGTCCCGGTATTTTTCGCACCCAGGACTAACGAAACCTTTAGTCCCGGTTGGTAGCTCCAACCGGGACTAAAGGTCCCTGCCCAACGGCTAAAAGTGCGAGAATCTTTAGTCCCGGTTTGAGACACAAACCCGGACTAAAAGTGTGACTTTTAGTCCCGGTTTGAGACACGAACCCGGACTAAAGGTACCTTTAGTCCCGGTTTGTGTCTCAAACCCGGACTAAAGGTGTCTCCAAACTAAATTTAAAAGGAAAGAGTATCTTATCTAAGTAAGATATGTGGTGGTAGGTGAGATGGTAACATGTGCAAGAGCTGAAGTGAGAAGTCGTAGGTTTGAATCTCCACAGCTGTAACTTTTTTTACCCAATAAACACCTCTAGTCCCGGTTGGAGGAACCGGGACTAAACATCAAGACCTTTTGTCCCGATTTCGTAGTCCCGGTTCCAAAACCGGGATTAAAGGGGGTTGAGAACCGGGACTACACCTCGTTTCTCTACTAGTGTCAAATACAACCTTCAGTGCAACCAGTGCTAAATACGCTACAGCCAAGTTGCAATTGTGTTGTAGAAGTACTTGCAACGAATAGTACAACATATTGCAATTACGTATTTAAAAAAAACTTCATCAAATATAGCCTGCATTGCAACCAGTGCTAAATACGCTACAACCAAGTTACAATTGTGTTGTAGAAGTGCTTGCAACTCATACAACAACATATTGCAATTACGTATTTGAAAAAAAAACTTCATCAAATACAGCCTTCATTGCAACCGGTGCTAAATACGCTACAACCAAGTTACAATTGTGTTGTAGAAGTGCTTACAATGAATAGTACAACATATTGCAATTACATATTTGAAAAAAAACTTCATCAAATACAACCTTCATTGCAACAAATGCTAAATACGCTACAGCCAAGTTGCAATTGTGTTTGTAGAAGTGCTTGCAACTCATAGTACAACATATTGCAATTACGTATTTGAAAAAAAACTTCATCAAATACAGCCTTCATTGCAACCAGTGCTAAATACGCTACAACCAAGTTGCAATTATGTTGTAGAAGTGCTTGCAACTCATAGTACAACATATTGCAATTACGTATTTGAAAAAAAAACTTCATCAAATATAGCCTTCATGGATCTCGTTTTGTTAAGCATATTTTTTTCAACAACCTACTTCAAACAGAACTAAAATCAGATATATGGTTTAGAAGATATCGCATTTTTTCGTTTCGAATCAACAAAAGATTCCCTGCATGCATGCTTCCTGGTGGGTGAGTTAAGCAGTTAGGTGGCATCACGTAGTTGGTTGTCTCCATTTAGTTTTGCATACAGGAGCGTGGACTTACCTCGCGCTCGCCGCGCTTCGCACGTCTCGCCGCTCGCGCTATATATATATATATATATATATATATATATATATATATATATATATATATATATATATATATATATATATATGGAGAGTATATTCAGTAGCCAGCTACAAAATAAGTTATTATGTAGCCACGATAATGTCAATACATATTTACGATAGTTGGGTTACTATAACACATGGGGATATTTAACCACTTAGTAAGGAGTTACTATAATCTCGTAAATTAACATAGTAATTATCGTAATTCAAAGTGGCTACAGAATAAGTTATTTTTGTAGCCAGCTATAGGGTAGTAGTTATATATATATATATATATATATATATATATATATATAAAGTTGGTTCCAAACGACATGAGTAATCAGATTGCAAATGGCAGGACTCTGGTTGTTCCTGAACATGATAATGATAGGCATGTTGATTTGATTTGTCCTTTATTTCTTATCGCGGGGAGCAACCTGGCAGTGAAGGATTACTTTCACTACAGGTCCATGCATGCATTGTTAGCTACTCCATCAGATTCTCAGTCGTTTTGCATGGCTGCTCGATCTGTGTCGACAAATTGAAGTGGACATACTGTCTCTAAAGTTGATATATGCTTTTTTAGACAGGTGAATGACTAGGATGCTGTTAGGTCTCGGGGTCTCATTTTATGCAAAAGACATTCTCCACGTCCCTAAAGTGTCACGGCATATCACATTAGTATACTGGGGGGTCGGTCGGTAAAGAAGGTGGAGGTGGCGAGGTCACGGACTGACTAGTTTATTTGTCGTGGTTACTTTATATCGGACGTAAATATTTTCAGAACACTTGAAAAAGTAGGTGTAATACCACGGCTGTATGTCGAAACAGCGATACAAACTATCAGCTAGATAATCTTTCCAAAATAAAAATGCTATCAGATAGTGCTAGTGGTCAGAAAAAGACAGCTTCTAACCAACGGCGGCCCACAGGTGTCCGATGTCCGTCCAACAGTTTTTCTTTTTCGTTTTTGTTTTCCTGATTTCAATAACCAAAGTTCAGGTGTACCGTAAGCTATGTATGCATCATGGACAGACATGCGTGATGCATCATGTATTGTATATGGTAATCAAGGAACGCTAGATTGGGCGCAGATGATAACGTACGCCGTCGACCGGTCCAGTAGTTCCGGCGTCTGTGGTCTGTGTGGACCGGATCCGACGTAGTACGTCTGCATGCCAGACGATTGAGATCGATTCATCTCTCATCTTGTCCCAGTCAATATGAATGCATTCCTGCCTCAATGTTTAGAATCCAGTTCAATCCTTTCCAGACCGAGTTCACACAAATCGTGGCAAAACATAGCAGCAAAATCTGCCGATGTAGTTAGCAAGAGCAAAGGAACACGTGCTGAAAACGAACAATCCAAGGCCCCGTTCGCTTCGCTGAAAAAATAAACTGAAATATTGTTCCGACTGATTTATTGTGGAAGAAAAATACTATACTAACTAAAAAATAAACTAAAAAGTATAGATTATAAGACAAGCAAACATGAGCAACACGCCATATGTCTTACCCTTGGGACAGCTCATCAAAGGGGCACCGGGTCACGCAGCACGGGCGTCTCGGACTCTCGGAACGGGCCGAACGGCCTGATAATGTGACACGTACGGAGACGAACAATATAATAATGAACATGAGCAACACGCCATGTGTCTTACCCTTGGGACAGCTCTGCTCATCAAAGGGCACCGGGTCACGCAGCATGGGCGTCTCGGACTCTCGGAACGGGCCGAACGGCCTGATGATGTGACACGTACGGAGACGAACAATATAATAATGAACATGAGCATATAGTGTTTGCATGCGTAACACGTGATCAGAGGGAAAACTGAGAAGAGTGTCTGGAAACCACCCGAGGAAGGGTCGGTGCCTAAAAACCAATGTTGATGGAGCTTATAAACAGGACGCCAAGGCTGGTGCATGCCTGGGGTTTCATAATTCGAGGTCATGAAGGCAACTAGGCGAGGCTGTTCTTGCAGGGTGTGAGCCCGGTGTGTGATGCTCTGAACTTGCACAACGACTCTAAATCGATCCCTATAAACCTATATCGACCGATGTAATGGTCGCGGTAAGTGACGTCGCTATAAATCTATAGCGACTGACAAGGTTTATATTGATCGATAGTTGGATGCTAGTATTTATACCGACCAATGATCATCGAAAAACCCTTTTTTAAGTATGCCAACTTCAAATGATCTCCCACAGGATGATCAACACCTTCAAGCCTTAGGTAGCATTTTCAAACCATTTTTCAAAGGTTTTTCTCTCAACTTTCAATCCCCACTCGATCCTAGCAACGCATGCAAATTTAGATCGCTCAAGTGGCATTAGATGACCGATATGCAAACAAGTTTATCCCTCTTAATAATAGGGTCATCAATCCTAAACCCAATCAAGCTCTTCTCTACTCAACCTTAGACCAGTGAAATAAAATGCCCTATAAACATACTACATACCTTTGCCTTGCGCATCCCATTTCATCTCCTCCCTCTGTAATGCCACACAAGCATCCAACCACCATCAAGCCACTTGTAGTCAACACAAGTCTCCCATGGCTTGATACCTTATAGATGATATGATCCACTTCATGTCATCACGTGTCCTTGTTGGTTCATTGATCGCAACTTTGCTTGCTCTTCACTGTTGCACCCGGTCCATCATCGCACCCAAGCCTCTGACTTGCTCTTCACACTAGCAACCTGGTCCTTCGTATCCAAGCCATGTCTCTTGATCTTCTCCACCTAACCACATGACACCATGTCATGTCTCATATGCAATGAGCTCCTCCAAAGCACTTGCAACATAACCAAGCCATCTCTCCACCATGGCTTTAAGTGTTGCTCACACTAGTGTACCTATGGACTAATCATTGTGTATTATCTCACACCAAACACATATTAGTCCACATAGGTTGTCACTCAATTACCAAAACCAAACTAGAGCCTTTGAGCAGTAGATGGAAACATGGACAAGAATAGCTGACAACGTTGTCCTATTGAGTGTTGCCCTCCAGCGGTGGTGAGTAGCACTACCCTAGATCTGAACATTACTGTCGGTTCAAAAAGCCCCTTTACTACCGGATTTTGAACCGACAGTGGCATACCGGCAATGATGAGGGGTTGACATCACTGTCGGTTCTTAAAAACCGACACTGATCTGCAGGAAACAGTGTCAGTTTCTGGCTCCACCCGACAGTGTCTAGTTGAACAACACTGCCGGTTTGTAGTCCCAACCGACAGTGATGGTTGCTTCAAGAGTATCGGTTCTTGGCTCAAGCCAACAGTGTTGAGCAAGCCTACACTGTTGGTTCATGGCTCAAGCCGACAGTGTTGATATAGACAGCACTGTCGGTTCATGGCTCAAGCTGGCAGTGTTGAACAAGACAACACTTTCGGTTCATGGCTCAAGCCGACAGTGTCTTGCAAGACAACACTATCGGTTTGTTGATAACCGGTAGTGTTTTGGAAGACAACACTGTCGGTTCGTGGCTAACCGGCAGTGATGGCCCATTCACATTTTATTGTTTTATAATTGATTTTAATTTATATTTTTTCGTGGAATCGGGTTTCGCTTTATATACGCTACGTAGATGACACGTCCATCAATATTAAACATTACAAATGTTACAGTTATAGTTCAAATGTTCTTATCCAGATCTCGATCCCTAAAAAAATTGTTCTCGGACTTCACAGATTGTGCAATGCTTCTCGGACTTCTTACAATAATCTGACGAGCTGCTCTGGGCCATAATGGTCCTTGTACCTCACGGATTGTGCAATGGAAAATACTCTATCTTTTTCCAATACCTCAGCTAAGATGAATTTTGCGAGCTCTGATTGCAGTGCGACGATCTCCATGTCTAACAGCCTTTGGTGGTTATATTTCTTGCGTTGTTGTTCAAAAAAGATGATATCCAAAGAGGAACATTAAATCATTTTGTTGAATTATTAACAGACATAAATGAAATGGGGATTATACACACCAACTTATCGGCTTCTTCCGATTTCCCGCCGATGTAGCGAAGCATTGCCCACATTACATAAAACCCGCATTCATTGTTTCCCGCCGGCTGTGATAGGCACTTCCTCTCCATTCCGACAACCTTGAATGGGACCGGCGTCCCACCGATATGTCTTCTTCGGACACTGAGCAATATTAAAGGGAGAAA
This sequence comes from Miscanthus floridulus, assembly GCF_019320115.1. Taxonomy (NCBI): domain Eukaryota; kingdom Viridiplantae; phylum Streptophyta; class Magnoliopsida; order Poales; family Poaceae; genus Miscanthus; species Miscanthus floridulus. Next base: position 32,558,629 of record NC_089596.1, read on the forward strand.
CATTAGAAAGCGGTATGTGTGATTAGAAAATAATATGTTATTAGGATCGCTTACTAATTCATCACTGCCACCGGTGCATCTAGATGATGAAATGGTTTTTTCTTCGAGTCCCACACCTCGATCAGATTTTTGGCAAGATTGACATAAATGAAGACGAAATGGTTGCTACAATCACAGAATCCTAATTATCGAATAATCTTAATGAAAAAAGAAGCATAAAATTAAAAGTCGAGAACACATACTCGCAGTTGTAGGCTATAAGTATGTGGGTTTTCTTCTTCATCGTGAATTCGTCGAAAACAGCAATCAATCTCTGTTTTAGGTCTTCCACATCACATCCATAGAGGCCTAGACATGTCCTCTTATTGACTCGCAAGGGGTCCAAGAAGCCTACGTAATCCCATTTGCTTTTTAGAATGTAAAATTTTGCTATACACCTACATAAAATCATAGAAAGTGCTCAAAAGTTAACAATTTGTCTCGAGAGAGTAGTTAATTGTAATATTATGCGTGTAGGGTACTTACATAGTCCACAACGTCAACATTTGAACATTGAGAGAGCGTTTCTGGTATAGCTGAAACAAGCACTCCCACTCGATATCGAACTTCTCTTCTTCAGGATAATGGAAAACATGTGGTGAACGGATAATAACCTCAAAACTAAAGTTGTCCGTCTCTGTTGCTTGAGCCATGTAATATTCATGCAACTGGCGCATATATGTTGTCAGATTTTTATACTCCTCATCGGGAACCAAAAGATTGCCCCTTTCATACTTCATTGCCGGTGTTGCCGTCCCTTGTACATCATAATAGATGGTCGCGGCCTCTTCCATGGTTAATCCTAGGTTGTCTTCGATGTACTTCTGTATGTTCCTTAAATCTTTATTGTGTATTTCTTCATCTTTTGTTGTAGCGTATTTATTCTGTGTTTGCCTTTCGAATTCGGACTTCAACAAATACGAAGGCAGTGAGGTACAGAGATTGAAGAAACTAACACAATCTTCCTTCGAGATGTGTGCTATAAATTTTTCTTTCATCAAGGTGATAACGCTGCCACTGAATGGCCTTTTTCTTTTCTGTTGGTCCACTTTGGGAGCATTAGCGACCGAATCCAAGGACCTTTTCTACGACTACGAGGATATCCTTGATCTTGTTTTGGGCTGAGGTGGAGGAGGAGGAGGATGACGACGAGAATTCTGTTTTCCCGGCGCTGATGAAGATGGAGGAGGAGGGGGAGGAGGAGGAGGAGGAGTCTCTTTTCTTAGGGCTGATGAAGATGGAGTAGGATGAGGAGGAATAGAAGGAGACCTCTGTCTAGTCGGGGGTGATGGCTCCGGATGAGGTGGGGAGTGATCTCTGTTGGGAGATGGTGAGTAATCATCGCGAGTGGGCAAAGACTAACAGTCATCCTCATCATCATAGGACAATTGATGGTCAAGCTTAATGAAGCGCTTGCGCCAGGCCACTTGAGAGCCCTTGTTTTGACCAAGTTTCGGCCTGTCTTCCGCTACGGGGTACTCAATGGGTATCTTGTTAAACTTCTTATCAAGTATTCTATCAATGGTGACGCGAGCGTACCCTAGTGGAATCGGGTGGCCATTAATTGTCTCGTCTCCCGCAGGCCAGGCCTGACCGAGCGCCACCTTGTCCTTTGTCCATTCCTGACGGATGTACAACCTGACATTGATGGGTTCAGTGATGTTGTCCATCGGATGAGGCACATTCGCCTCTTCTTCGTTGAGCGGGGTCGATCCGCAGCTGTTGCGACCCCTAAACTGTGGGCTAAAGGCAGTAGGAGTAGGGTTTTATGGTACTACTGACCCCTTGGACAGCAAAATTTGCTCGACTCGCGCTTCAACGGTCGCCTCAATCCGTGCTTCCATTCTGTCTTCCATCTCTTTTAGTCTCCTCAAATACTCTGCCTCATGTTCCGCTCTACCCCTCGAGTGGCTCCAATAAGTGTTAGATTCTTGGTGGAATGCTAGTTTCCAAGGAACAACATCGGTTCCTCTAGTGCGACCAGGGTGCTCCTTGGTTCCGAGTGCTTGGGTGAGCACGTCTTTCTCCCTATTAGAAGTGTGAGTCCCTTGCCTCACCTCGTCAGTTACCTGGGAGATCCTCTGGATGAGTTTGCTCATGGGTTGATTTGAGGAGCTAAAGCTCCCGTCCTCGGTGTGCTGTACATTCTCCCCATATAGTATAATACCGATCTAGGCTCCCAATCAGCGGTCTCAACCTCCACGCCTTCCTTAGCAAGGCGATCCATCTTTTGAAGTTCTGCTTCAAATTCTAGCATCTTTTTGGCGTAGCCACGAGAGCCGAGATGATGAGGATTCGTCGCTTTCTGTGAATTCTCCTTATTCTTCCTGTTCAGTTCTAAGTACTCCTCGGATAACCTGTATTCCTTGAAATCCTGCCAGAAGTCCTTCTGCTTGCTAAACTATCCACCATCAAAATCTGGTTCTTTATTTTGGAGGACAAAATTCTTGTACAATGTCCCCTTGAAATTCTTGAAGCATGTCCCCATGATTTCTTTTGCTTTTTTCTTAACTAACTCCCTATCATACCTGGCTAGGAAAGTGAAATACTCTGGGATCTTGACATCCCATATGTAATCCTTCTCGCTTTCGGGAACCCTCCACCGGTCATCATCTTTCCCAATCCACTTCCTGTACTTAATCGGGATAAAGTCCCTAACAAGTAACCTGAGGATAGTCTTGTATTTAGTCAAAGCTATAGGCAGTGAGAGTGGATCCTTGAATTCATCGAACTCAGTAATGTGCCAGTGTGCATTCCTACCAACAGGAATCTTTGACATGCCTCGCTTGGATATGGCCTTCCTGCTACACGAACCCACTGGCTCCTCGGCCGACGGAGGCTCCTGCTAGAGACACCAAGTAAGCTATGACCCTCTCAATTGATTAGCGTGTGTGCCTACATAGTCACATGATACCAAAGTTACCTGGCCATCTTGGTCATTTTGACCTAGATCGAGCAGGCCGAACGGGGTCCATGGCTGCTCGTTCTCACCGACCTGATTGACACCGTCACCGTTTGTTGGATCATGCGGCTCTCCCGTTCTAGCAATATCAGCCGCTTCTTGTTGCCGATCTGTTCTTCGGCGATGGGGTAACAGGCGATGATGAGTCATGGCTGTGACACGATCATGGTTAGTTTTGGCCGTGGACAACTACTAATAGCATATGTTCATATATATATATATAATATGTTTAATGCAAAGTCTAATAATAAGTCCACATACAACAAAGTCAAATAATAGCATATGTTCACCTAGAACAAATTCATTGTTTGATTGACCACATACAACAAAGTCCACCTACTGTTCTACAAAACTAAGCCTACATCAACTTCCAAATAAGAAAAGCGATGACCATAGCCATAAATAAAAACATGACATCTTTCCAAGACCAAGGAGCAATTCTCCTAATCTTCACATCTCCGGCGGGTGGCTTCTCTTCGATCTCCAGTGCCAGCGGATGGCCATAGTTTGCATTCATTGGACCATAGTAGGCCGGTTGCCCATAGTTTGCAAGGTTGGCCGGATAACTATAGTAGGCCCTCAAAGCTTCAACTTCTGTGTTGTATTTTTTGTGCAAATTACCAGGATAGCGATTGACTTGAGCATAGCAATCTTCCCAGGTTCGATAAATCCCAGGCATGTGACCAACATGCACTACATACCATGCAATGGTTGCCTATATATTTAAGTAAATTAGACATGTGGTAAGTGGTAATGGTAACTCACTAAACAAGAGTTATTATTCAAGTTATATGGGCAAACTAAATCTATTTAATGTTCTTTATCCTTGACATGATAAAAAAATTACCTCAATAATTGGACTGTTTATTATTCGGAGATCAATATGGTTTAGTAATCATAGTTGCTGCTGCTGCCGAGCCAATTTTAAAAGTTGTTTTTAACTTTTTTTCTAGAACAAACATCTATAGATGCCTTTTTTTAAGCATGCTATACATTCCATCAAAATCAATTGACACTCTACCTATAGCGATTATACCTGTACACATTTGACAAGAATCCATCATTGCTTAAGCAAGAGCAGAAATTCTTATCTAACATTATGCAACTACTATTCGAGACAGAACACTCCCTACCATCACAAATAAGACGTCCATAGTCATTAACGTGTACCTTTGACTGCTAGTTTCCATTGCTTGCAATAATTACAAAGTATAGAGATATCATAACATTATGCAACTACTATTTGAGATAGATATGCTCATATCATTGTCATATATTCAATCTAACTATGTCAAGAGGTGTTGATGATCAATGTTTAAATACTTAGACTGCACACAGCGCAAAAGGTCACTTAGCTGTGACTCGAGGGAATAACTTGTTGCGACAACATGCAAATAACACCAATAGTTCTTAAACAGTTTAGGGCCATGATTACTTGGTCCTCAACAAATCAGTAGGTAGCATAATCTCTTCAGGGAAAAACTAACTGATTTATGTAATAGCATGTACATACAAGGATAGCTAAATCAAGGAGTAACAACATGTAACTCAATCGAATAGGAATCGGCTGCTATTGGGAAGACAACAACCGTGGGGTATTTCATCAAACACTTAGCTGGCAGTGAGCCACACACTCACTGTGGGGGTGGGAAAGCAGTTGTCCGCATGCTCCTGAAGGCCTCGGCGGTGCTCCGGCGTGGGGCGGTGGACGGCGTGGGGTGTGCTCTGGCGTGGGGCGGTGCACGGGTGTTGGCGTCGAAGAAGAGGAGCGCAGGGCTAGGAACAGCGGCGCGGGGGGTGGTGGATGGGTGCTTCGGTGTGGGGCGGTGCACGGGCGTCGGCGTCGAAGAAGAGGAGCGCGGGGCTAGGAATGGCAGCGTAGGGGGCGGTGGATGGGTGCTCCAGCATGGGACGGTGCACGAGCGTCGGCGTTGAAGAAGAGGAGCGCGGGGCTAGGAATGGTGGTGTGGGGGGCGGTGGATGGGTGCTCTGGCATGGGGCGGTGCACGGGTGTCGGAGTCGAAGAAGAGGAGTGCGGGGCTAGGAACGGTTGGCGCGGGGTTGAAATTTGGATAATTTCAACCCACGCCAGGCTTTTATACTAGACCTTATCACTGCCGGTTATAAGTCTAAACCGACAGTGATGTAGAAATATCACTGCCGGGTCATTCTTTAAACCAGCAGCGATTGCCGTGTAGGCGGTTTCAGCATAAGTTATCTTTTCTACTTCTTTCGAATACCTCCTACTGGCTCAACGGTTAAGACCCCACAACTTAGCCCTCGATACCCGTGTTTGAATCCCGGGCGGCCCAATTTTTTTGGTTTAATTTTATAATTTATTAAGCGGTCTAAAGGTCAAAAAGAAAAAAAAATAAACCTTAGCAAACATCCTATACTAGCGCAGCGGTTAAGTCTCTGAACTCTGCAGCCCAAGACCCGAGCTCAAACCCGAGGGCTGGCACAAATTTTTTTTATTTTTTATATATCACTGCCAGTTTTCAAAATAAACCGACAGTGATAACCAGCATCACTGTTGGTTTCTTCTCATCACTGCCAGTTTTTTGAAACCGACAGTGATGTTTATATATATTAAAAAAATTCTTTTATATACTGAATAAATAGAAGCATATGTATTCCTATGTCGAAATGGCTTGACATTTTTTTGGCAAGCTTGTACACCCAAATTAAGATCTCACAAAGGATCTTAGGTTTTTCTAATCATTTTTTTATTTATTATATTTTTCTGTGTGCTGAATGAGACAAAAGAGGTTGAATTTCATCTTGGACCCTATAGATTTTTTTCATCCACCTACACAAAATTCTTATCTCTATGGCACATTAGAGCCTATGTATAAGTTTGGCACCATTTCGGATCTTTTCGTAGGTAGACTCAGTTCAACCTATAATTAAACGGTGTCGTCGCGTGGAAATTCAATTAAACCTCAGAAAGTAGCAAACCATCCCCCAAAAATCCGAAACTTGGTGTTTCCTTCACACGTGGCACGTGCAAGCCTAAGAATAATTTTGAGACCAATATGACACCAGAATGCCTATGAACCATAGAAACCTTGATAACCTATATGTATAGTCATGGTTCGATGAAAGGGCACTTGTACCTCTGTGAAGCATGTATACTCCGCCTATTTCGAAACGGCTTGAATTTTTTTTGACAAGCATGTACACCCAAATTAAGACCCCACACATGATCTAAGATTTTTCTGATCATTTTTTTATTTATTATATTTTTCTCTGTGTAGAATGAGACAAAAGAGGGTGAATTTCATCTTGGACCCAATAGATTTTTTCATCCACCTCCATAAAATTCTTATCCCTAGGGCACATTGGAGCCTGTGTAAAAGTTTGGCACCATTCTGAATCTTTTCGTGGGTAGACTCAGTTCAACCTATAATTAAATGGTGTCGTCGCGCACAAATTCAATTAAACCTCAGAAAGTAGCAAACGATCTCCGAAAAATCCCAAACTAGGTGTTTCCTTCGCATGTGGCACGTGCAAGCCTAAGAATAATTTTGAGACCAATACGACACCAGAATGTATATTTCTAGTTGCCCAACAAATGTTACACGAATTACATGCATGACAATAATTAAACACATAAAACCGTACATATTAAAATTAGAACCCAATTAAACTATGACCTTAAAAACCTAGCTAAATAAACATTAATTACTATCGAAATCACTGCCAGGATCGATCGGGCCACGCACACTAACATGCCTCTGTAGCCATATATGGTAATTGATGTCATGGATTATGTATCCGCTTGTATCGATGGAGTCTAATGCCCGTATAAGTGCACTCTCTCGTGCCTCACAATATCGAAAGAATGGTCGGCCATAGATGTAACCTACTAAACGACCACTGCCCCTGTTAGTAATCCTTATGTAGTACTGGCGTCCTTCTATAGTGAGCTGGGCCGAGGTTTCTATTGCAGAAGTCTTAATCATACCCGAGTTGCTCCGTAGCTTGGTCTAGAATGGCCCACAAACCACATGCAGCATAGGTAAGGTCCTGTAGCACAATCTGCATGTAGAGAAAACCCTTCAGCATGCTTTGGCGTGGAGGCTAGCAGCGTGGTGCACTGCGATGGGAAGGCAGCGTGGAGGTGCGAGCGACATGGTGGGGAGGCAGCGCTGCGCAGAGATGGGCAGTGGAGAAGAGTTGGGGCAGAGGATGATAGGTTGAGCCTATTAATAATAGGTGAGGTCCGTGAAAGTTGTAGCTGACAGTGTTTAAAGCTCTATGAATCCCATTTCACTCAATCACTCTGATCAAACATAAAATAGGAATAACCCATTCTAAACCAAACACTAGATAGCTCGGACGATCCCATCCTGAAAACTGGGATGAAGCCATCCCATTCCACCCCGTCAGAAACCAAGCATATGCATAGTGTTGAGAAAGCAAGATGTCATGGCAACGTGTTGGTTATCTCTTCTCATTGGCATCAACTAAAGACGTAACGTAGCAAAGCAAGATGTTGACCATATATTAACATATCACCGCCTGAGTTTTGTCTCTTGCAGTAATTGTTAATATAAAGTTGCCTCCCGAAACATATAAAACAAAATAGCGGCTTCTGATGGTGGAGTATACGTGTGTGTGTGTATATATATATATATAACTACTGTAGCTGGTTACAAAATAACTTATTCTGTAACGATAATTACTATGTTAATTTACGATATTATTATAACTCTTTACTAAGTGGTTTACTATAACGTTATGGTAAATATCCCCATGTGTTATAGTAACCCAACCATCGTAAATATGTATTGACATTATCGTAAATTAGTATATAAAATTATCGTAAATGAAGGTGACTACAGAATAACTTATTTTGTAGCTGGCTACTGAATATACTCTCCATATATATATATATACTGTTTTGCTATAATACACCTGGGTACATCCTATATATAGAATGCACCCAGGCTGGCGGGCGTACCAACTTGGAGCAATCAGCGCGCCCAAGCGAATACATGCATGCATGGAATTTTTTGTTGGTTCGAATCTTTGAAACAAATTTTCTCCTAAACCGTAACCCCGAGTGACAAACCGTTTGTTGCATCCGACTCAATAAAATATTCTGAGCAAAACTAGATCCAATATGGATATATTTTTTTATCCTTTAAACGAGTTGTATGTCAATGTACTACCGATTACAACTCTGTCTACCACCTAGTTGCAACTAGTTATAACTCTGTGTATTATATGCATCTGGTCACTATAATCACACCAAGTTGCAATTCTAAGTTGCAATCATATCTGAGTAGCAACTGTATTTGAAAAAAAAAACTTCATCACACTAGTAGAGAAACGACCTTTGATCCACTTCAAAATTTGGCTTTAGTCCCGGTATTTTTCGCACCCAGGACTAACGAAACCTTTAGTCCCGGTTGGTAGCTCCAACCGGGACTAAAGGTCCCTGCCCAACGGCTAAAAGTGCGAGAATCTTTAGTCCCGGTTTGAGACACAAACCCGGACTAAAAGTGTGACTTTTAGTCCCGGTTTGAGACACGAACCCGGACTAAAGGTACCTTTAGTCCCGGTTTGTGTCTCAAACCCGGACTAAAGGTGTCTCCAAACTAAATTTAAAAGGAAAGAGTATCTTATCTAAGTAAGATATGTGGTGGTAGGTGAGATGGTAACATGTGCAAGAGCTGAAGTGAGAAGTCGTAGGTTTGAATCTCCACAGCTGTAACTTTTTTTACCCAATAAACACCTCTAGTCCCGGTTGGAGGAACCGGGACTAAACATCAAGACCTTTTGTCCCGATTTCGTAGTCCCGGTTCCAAAACCGGGATTAAAGGGGGTTGAGAACCGGGACTACACCTCGTTTCTCTACTAGTGTCAAATACAACCTTCAGTGCAACCAGTGCTAAATACGCTACAGCCAAGTTGCAATTGTGTTGTAGAAGTACTTGCAACGAATAGTACAACATATTGCAATTACGTATTTAAAAAAAACTTCATCAAATATAGCCTGCATTGCAACCAGTGCTAAATACGCTACAACCAAGTTACAATTGTGTTGTAGAAGTGCTTGCAACTCATACAACAACATATTGCAATTACGTATTTGAAAAAAAAACTTCATCAAATACAGCCTTCATTGCAACCGGTGCTAAATACGCTACAACCAAGTTACAATTGTGTTGTAGAAGTGCTTACAATGAATAGTACAACATATTGCAATTACATATTTGAAAAAAAACTTCATCAAATACAACCTTCATTGCAACAAATGCTAAATACGCTACAGCCAAGTTGCAATTGTGTTTGTAGAAGTGCTTGCAACTCATAGTACAACATATTGCAATTACGTATTTGAAAAAAAACTTCATCAAATACAGCCTTCATTGCAACCAGTGCTAAATACGCTACAACCAAGTTGCAATTATGTTGTAGAAGTGCTTGCAACTCATAGTACAACATATTGCAATTACGTATTTGAAAAAAAAACTTCATCAAATATAGCCTTCATGGATCTCGTTTTGTTAAGCATATTTTTTTCAACAACCTACTTCAAACAGAACTAAAATCAGATATATGGTTTAGAAGATATCGCATTTTTTCGTTTCGAATCAACAAAAGATTCCCTGCATGCATGCTTCCTGGTGGGTGAGTTAAGCAGTTAGGTGGCATCACGTAGTTGGTTGTCTCCATTTAGTTTTGCATACAGGAGCGTGGACTTACCTCGCGCTCGCCGCGCTTCGCACGTCTCGCCGCTCGCGCTATATATATATATATATATATATATATATATATATATATATATATATATATATATATATATATATATATATATGGAGAGTATATTCAGTAGCCAGCTACAAAATAAGTTATTATGTAGCCACGATAATGTCAATACATATTTACGATAGTTGGGTTACTATAACACATGGGGATATTTAACCACTTAGTAAGGAGTTACTATAATCTCGTAAATTAACATAGTAATTATCGTAATTCAAAGTGGCTACAGAATAAGTTATTTTTGTAGCCAGCTATAGGGTAGTAGTTATATATATATATATATATATATATATATATATATATAAAGTTGGTTCCAAACGACATGAGTAATCAGATTGCAAATGGCAGGACTCTGGTTGTTCCTGAACATGATAATGATAGGCATGTTGATTTGATTTGTCCTTTATTTCTTATCGCGGGGAGCAACCTGGCAGTGAAGGATTACTTTCACTACAGGTCCATGCATGCATTGTTAGCTACTCCATCAGATTCTCAGTCGTTTTGCATGGCTGCTCGATCTGTGTCGACAAATTGAAGTGGACATACTGTCTCTAAAGTTGATATATGCTTTTTTAGACAGGTGAATGACTAGGATGCTGTTAGGTCTCGGGGTCTCATTTTATGCAAAAGACATTCTCCACGTCCCTAAAGTGTCACGGCATATCACATTAGTATACTGGGGGGTCGGTCGGTAAAGAAGGTGGAGGTGGCGAGGTCACGGACTGACTAGTTTATTTGTCGTGGTTACTTTATATCGGACGTAAATATTTTCAGAACACTTGAAAAAGTAGGTGTAATACCACGGCTGTATGTCGAAACAGCGATACAAACTATCAGCTAGATAATCTTTCCAAAATAAAAATGCTATCAGATAGTGCTAGTGGTCAGAAAAAGACAGCTTCTAACCAACGGCGGCCCACAGGTGTCCGATGTCCGTCCAACAGTTTTTCTTTTTCGTTTTTGTTTTCCTGATTTCAATAACCAAAGTTCAGGTGTACCGTAAGCTATGTATGCATCATGGACAGACATGCGTGATGCATCATGTATTGTATATGGTAATCAAGGAACGCTAGATTGGGCGCAGATGATAACGTACGCCGTCGACCGGTCCAGTAGTTCCGGCGTCTGTGGTCTGTGTGGACCGGATCCGACGTAGTACGTCTGCATGCCAGACGATTGAGATCGATTCATCTCTCATCTTGTCCCAGTCAATATGAATGCATTCCTGCCTCAATGTTTAGAATCCAGTTCAATCCTTTCCAGACCGAGTTCACACAAATCGTGGCAAAACATAGCAGCAAAATCTGCCGATGTAGTTAGCAAGAGCAAAGGAACACGTGCTGAAAACGAACAATCCAAGGCCCCGTTCGCTTCGCTGAAAAAATAAACTGAAATATTGTTCCGACTGATTTATTGTGGAAGAAAAATACTATACTAACTAAAAAATAAACTAAAAAGTATAGATTATAAGACAAGCAAACATGAGCAACACGCCATATGTCTTACCCTTGGGACAGCTCATCAAAGGGGCACCGGGTCACGCAGCACGGGCGTCTCGGACTCTCGGAACGGGCCGAACGGCCTGATAATGTGACACGTACGGAGACGAACAATATAATAATGAACATGAGCAACACGCCATGTGTCTTACCCTTGGGACAGCTCTGCTCATCAAAGGGCACCGGGTCACGCAGCATGGGCGTCTCGGACTCTCGGAACGGGCCGAACGGCCTGATGATGTGACACGTACGGAGACGAACAATATAATAATGAACATGAGCATATAGTGTTTGCATGCGTAACACGTGATCAGAGGGAAAACTGAGAAGAGTGTCTGGAAACCACCCGAGGAAGGGTCGGTGCCTAAAAACCAATGTTGATGGAGCTTATAAACAGGACGCCAAGGCTGGTGCATGCCTGGGGTTTCATAATTCGAGGTCATGAAGGCAACTAGGCGAGGCTGTTCTTGCAGGGTGTGAGCCCGGTGTGTGATGCTCTGAACTTGCACAACGACTCTAAATCGATCCCTATAAACCTATATCGACCGATGTAATGGTCGCGGTAAGTGACGTCGCTATAAATCTATAGCGACTGACAAGGTTTATATTGATCGATAGTTGGATGCTAGTATTTATACCGACCAATGATCATCGAAAAACCCTTTTTTAAGTATGCCAACTTCAAATGATCTCCCACAGGATGATCAACACCTTCAAGCCTTAGGTAGCATTTTCAAACCATTTTTCAAAGGTTTTTCTCTCAACTTTCAATCCCCACTCGATCCTAGCAACGCATGCAAATTTAGATCGCTCAAGTGGCATTAGATGACCGATATGCAAACAAGTTTATCCCTCTTAATAATAGGGTCATCAATCCTAAACCCAATCAAGCTCTTCTCTACTCAACCTTAGACCAGTGAAATAAAATGCCCTATAAACATACTACATACCTTTGCCTTGCGCATCCCATTTCATCTCCTCCCTCTGTAATGCCACACAAGCATCCAACCACCATCAAGCCACTTGTAGTCAACACAAGTCTCCCATGGCTTGATACCTTATAGATGATATGATCCACTTCATGTCATCACGTGTCCTTGTTGGTTCATTGATCGCAACTTTGCTTGCTCTTCACTGTTGCACCCGGTCCATCATCGCACCCAAGCCTCTGACTTGCTCTTCACACTAGCAACCTGGTCCTTCGTATCCAAGCCATGTCTCTTGATCTTCTCCACCTAACCACATGACACCATGTCATGTCTCATATGCAATGAGCTCCTCCAAAGCACTTGCAACATAACCAAGCCATCTCTCCACCATGGCTTTAAGTGTTGCTCACACTAGTGTACCTATGGACTAATCATTGTGTATTATCTCACACCAAACACATATTAGTCCACATAGGTTGTCACTCAATTACCAAAACCAAACTAGAGCCTTTGAGCAGTAGATGGAAACATGGACAAGAATAGCTGACAACGTTGTCCTATTGAGTGTTGCCCTCCAGCGGTGGTGAGTAGCACTACCCTAGATCTGAACATTACTGTCGGTTCAAAAAGCCCCTTTACTACCGGATTTTGAACCGACAGTGGCATACCGGCAATGATGAGGGGTTGACATCACTGTCGGTTCTTAAAAACCGACACTGATCTGCAGGAAACAGTGTCAGTTTCTGGCTCCACCCGACAGTGTCTAGTTGAACAACACTGCCGGTTTGTAGTCCCAACCGACAGTGATGGTTGCTTCAAGAGTATCGGTTCTTGGCTCAAGCCAACAGTGTTGAGCAAGCCTACACTGTTGGTTCATGGCTCAAGCCGACAGTGTTGATATAGACAGCACTGTCGGTTCATGGCTCAAGCTGGCAGTGTTGAACAAGACAACACTTTCGGTTCATGGCTCAAGCCGACAGTGTCTTGCAAGACAACACTATCGGTTTGTTGATAACCGGTAGTGTTTTGGAAGACAACACTGTCGGTTCGTGGCTAACCGGCAGTGATGGCCCATTCACATTTTATTGTTTTATAATTGATTTTAATTTATATTTTTTCGTGGAATCGGGTTTCGCTTTATATACGCTACGTAGATGACACGTCCATCAATATTAAACATTACAAATGTTACAGTTATAGTTCAAATGTTCTTATCCAGATCTCGATCCCTAAAAAAATTGTTCTCGGACTTCACAGATTGTGCAATGCTTCTCGGACTTCTTACAATAATCTGACGAGCTGCTCTGGGCCATAATGGTCCTTGTACCTCACGGATTGTGCAATGGAAAATACTCTATCTTTTTCCAATACCTCAGCTAAGATGAATTTTGCGAGCTCTGATTGCAGTGCGACGATCTCCATGTCTAACAGCCTTTGGTGGTTATATTTCTTGCGTTGTTGTTCAAAAAAGATGATATCCAAAGAGGAACATTAAATCATTTTGTTGAATTATTAACAGACATAAATGAAATGGGGATTATACACACCAACTTATCGGCTTCTTCCGATTTCCCGCCGATGTAGCGAAGCATTGCCCACATTACATAAAACCCGCATTCATTGTTTCCCGCCGGCTGTGATAGGCACTTCCTCTCCATTCCGACAACCTTGAATGGGACCGGCGTCCCACCGATATGTCTTCTTCGGACACTGAGCAATATTAAAGGGAGAAACATTAGAAAGCGGTATGTGTGATTAGAAAATAATATGTTATTAGGATCGCTTACTAATTCATCACTGCCACCGGTGCATCTAGATGATGAAATGGTTTTTTCTTCGAGTCCCACACCTCGATCAGATTTTTGGCAAGATTGACATAAATGAAGACGAAATGGTTGCTACAATCACAGAATCCTAATTATCGAATAATCTTAATGAAAAAAGAAGCATAAAATTAAAAGTCGAGAACACATACTCGCAGTTGTAGGCTATAAGTATGTGGGTTTTCTTCTTCATCGTGAATTCGTCGAAAACAGCAATCAATCTCTGTTTTAGGTCTTCCACATCACATCCATAGAGGCCTAGACATGTCCTCTTATTGACTCGCAAGGGGTCCAAGAAGCCTACGTAATCCCATTTGCTTTTTAGAATGTAAAATTTTGCTATACACCTACATAAAATCATAGAAAGTGCTCAAAAGTTAACAATTTGTCTCGAGAGAGTAGTTAATTGTAATATTATGCGTGTAGGGTACTTACATAGTCCACAACGTCAACATTTGAACATTGAGAGAGCGTTTCTGGTATAGCTGAAACAAGCACTCCCACTCGATATCGAACTTCTCTTCTTCAGGATAATGGAAAACATGTGGTGAACGGATAATAACCTCAAAACTAAAGTTGTCCGTCTCTGTTGCTTGAGCCATGTAATATTCATGCAACTGGCGCATATATGTTGTCAGATTTTTATACTCCTCATCGGGAACCAAAAGATTGCCCCTTTCATACTTCATTGCCGGTGTTGCCGTCCCTTGTACATCATAATAGATGGTCGCGGCCTCTTCCATGGTTAATCCTAGGTTGTCTTCGATGTACTTCTGTATGTTCCTTAAATCTTTATTGTGTATTTCTTCATCTTTTGTTGTAGCGTATTTATTCTGTGTTTGCCTTTCGAATTCGGACTTCAACAAATACGAAGGCAGTGAGGTACAGAGATTGAAGAAACTAACACAATCTTCCTTCGAGATGTGTGCTATAAATTTTTCTTTCATCAAGGTGATAACGCTGCCACTGAATGGCCTTTTTCTTTTCTGTTGGTCCACTTTGGGAGCATTAGCGACCGAATCCAAGGACCTTTTCTACGACTACGAGGATATCCTTGATCTTGTTTTGGGCTGAGGTGGAGGAGGAGGAGGATGACGACGAGAATTCTGTTTTCCCGGCGCTGATGAAGATGGAGGAGGAGGGGGAGGAGGAGGAGGAGGAGTCTCTTTTCTTAGGGCTGATGAAGATGGAGTAGGATGAGGAGGAATAGAAGGAGACCTCTGTCTAGTCGGGGGTGATGGCTCCGGATGAGGTGGGGAGTGATCTCTGTTGGGAGATGGTGAGTAATCATCGCGAGTGGGCAAAGACTAACAGTCATCCTCATCATCATAGGACAATTGATGGTCAAGCTTAATGAAGCGCTTGCGCCAGGCCACTTGAGAGCCCTTGTTTTGACCAAGTTTCGGCCTGTCTTCCGCTACGGGGTACTCAATGGGTATCTTGTTAAACTTCTTATCAAGTATTCTATCAATGGTGACGCGAGCGTACCCTAGTGGAATCGGGTGGCCATTAATTGTCTCGTCTCCCGCAGGCCAGGCCTGACCGAGCGCCACCTTGTCCTTTGTCCATTCCTGACGGATGTACAACCTGACATTGATGGGTTCAGTGATGTTGTCCATCGGATGAGGCACATTCGCCTCTTCTTCGTTGAGCGGGGTCGATCCGCAGCTGTTGCGACCCCTAAACTGTGGGCTAAAGGCAGTAGGAGTAGGGTTTTATGGTACTACTGACCCCTTGGACAGCAAAATTTGCTCGACTCGCGCTTCAACGGTCGCCTCAATCCGTGCTTCCATTCTGTCTTCCATCTCTTTTAGTCTCCTCAAATACTCTGCCTCATGTTCCGCTCTACCCCTCGAGTGGCTCCAATAAGTGTTAGATTCTTGGTGGAATGCTAGTTTCCAAGGAACAACATCGGTTCCTCTAGTGCGACCAGGGTGCTCCTTGGTTCCGAGTGCTTGGGTGAGCACGTCTTTCTCCCTATTAGAAGTGTGAGTCCCTTGCCTCACCTCGTCAGTTACCTGGGAGATCCTCTGGATGAGTTTGCTCATGGGTTGATTTGAGGAGCTAAAGCTCCCGTCCTCGGTGTGCTGTACATTCTCCCCATATAGTATAATACCGATCTAGGCTCCCAATCAGCGGTCTCAACCTCCACGCCTTCCTTAGCAAGGCGATCCATCTTTTGAAGTTCTGCTTCAAATTCTAGCATCTTTTTGGCGTAGCCACGAGAGCCGAGATGATGAGGATTCGTCGCTTTCTGTGAATTCTCCTTATTCTTCCTGTTCAGTTCTAAGTACTCCTCGGATAACCTGTATTCCTTGAAATCCTGCCAGAAGTCCTTCTGCTTGCTAAACTATCCACCATCAAAATCTGGTTCTTTATTTTGGAGGACAAAATTCTTGTACAATGTCCCCTTGAAATTCTTGAAGCATGTCCCCATGATTTCTTTTGCTTTTTTCTTAACTAACTCCCTATCATACCTGGCTAGGAAAGTGAAATACTCTGGGATCTTGACATCCCATATGTAATCCTTCTCGCTTTCGGGAACCCTCCACCGGTCATCATCTTTCCCAATCCACTTCCTGTACTTAATCGGGATAAAGTCCCTAACAAGTAACCTGAGGATAGTCTTGTATTTAGTCAAAGCTATAGGCAGTGAGAGTGGATCCTTGAATTCATCGAACTCAGTAATGTGCCAGTGTGCATTCCTACCAACAGGAATCTTTGACATGCCTCGCTTGGATATGGCCTTCCTGCTACACGAACCCACTGGCTCCTCGGCCGACGGAGGCTCCTGCTAGAGACACCAAGTAAGCTATGACCCTCTCAATTGATTAGCGTGTGTGCCTACATAGTCACATGATACCAAAGTTACCTGGCCATCTTGGTCATTTTGACCTAGATCGAGCAGGCCGAACGGGGTCCATGGCTGCTCGTTCTCACCGACCTGATTGACACCGTCACCGTTTGTTGGATCATGCGGCTCTCCCGTTCTAGCAATATCAGCCGCTTCTTGTTGCCGATCTGTTCTTCGGCGATGGGGTAACAGGCGATGATGAGTCATGGCTGTGACACGATCATGGTTAGTTTTGGCCGTGGACAACTACTAATAGCATATGTTCATATATATATATATAATATGTTTAATGCAAAGTCTAATAATAAGTCCACATACAACAAAGTCAAATAATAGCATATGTTCACCTAGAACAAATTCATTGTTTGATTGACCACATACAACAAAGTCCACCTACTGTTCTACAAAACTAAGCCTACATCAACTTCCAAATAAGAAAAGCGATGACCATAGCCATAAATAAAAACATGACATCTTTCCAAGACCAAGGAGCAATTCTCCTAATCTTCACATCTCCGGCGGGTGGCTTCTCTTCGATCTCCAGTGCCAGCGGATGGCCATAGTTTGCATTCATTGGACCATAGTAGGCCGGTTGCCCATAGTTTGCAAGGTTGGCCGGATAACTATAGTAGGCCCTCAAAGCTTCAACTTCTGTGTTGTATTTTTTGTGCAAATTACCAGGATAGCGATTGACTTGAGCATAGCAATCTTCCCAGGTTCGATAAATCCCAGGCATGTGACCAACATGCACTACATACCATGCAATGGTTGCCTATATATTTAAGTAAATTAGACATGTGGTAAGTGGTAATGGTAACTCACTAAACAAGAGTTATTATTCAAGTTATATGGGCAAACTAAATCTATTTAATGTTCTTTATCCTTGACATGATAAAAAAATTACCTCAATAATTGGACTGTTTATTATTCGGAGATCAATATGGTTTAGTAATCATAGTTGCTGCTGCTGCCGAGCCAATTTTAAAAGTTGTTTTTAACTTTTTTTCTAGAACAAACATCTATAGATGCCTTTTTTTAAGCATGCTATACATTCCATCAAAATCAATTGACACTCTACCTATAGCGATTATACCTGTACACATTTGACAAGAATCCATCATTGCTTAAGCAAGAGCAGAAATTCTTATCTAACATTATGCAACTACTATTCGAGACAGAACACTCCCTACCATCACAAATAAGACGTCCATAGTCATTAACGTGTACCTTTGACTGCTAGTTTCCATTGCTTGCAATAATTACAAAGTATAGAGATATCATAACATTATGCAACTACTATTTGAGATAGATATGCTCATATCATTGTCATATATTCAATCTAACTATGTCAAGAGGTGTTGATGATCAATGTTTAAATACTTAGACTGCACACAGCGCAAAAGGTCACTTAGCTGTGACTCGAGGGAATAACTTGTTGCGACAACATGCAAATAACACCAATAGTTCTTAAACAGTTTAGGGCCATGATTACTTGGTCCTCAACAAATCAGTAGGTAGCATAATCTCTTCAGGGAAAAACTAACTGATTTATGTAATAGCATGTACATACAAGGATAGCTAAATCAAGGAGTAACAACATGTAACTCAATCGAATAGGAATCGGCTGCTATTGGGAAGACAACAACCGTGGGGTATTTCATCAAACACTTAGCTGGCAGTGAGCCACACACTCACTGTGGGGGTGGGAAAGCAGTTGTCCGCATGCTCCTGAAGGCCTCGGCGGTGCTCCGGCGTGGGGCGGTGGACGGCGTGGGGTGTGCTCTGGCGTGGGGCGGTGCACGGGTGTTGGCGTCGAAGAAGAGGAGCGCAGGGCTAGGAACAGCGGCGCGGGGGGTGGTGGATGGGTGCTTCGGTGTGGGGCGGTGCACGGGCGTCGGCGTCGAAGAAGAGGAGCGCGGGGCTAGGAATGGCAGCGTAGGGGGCGGTGGATGGGTGCTCCAGCATGGGACGGTGCACGAGCGTCGGCGTTGAAGAAGAGGAGCGCGGGGCTAGGAATGGTGGTGTGGGGGGCGGTGGATGGGTGCTCTGGCATGGGGCGGTGCACGGGTGTCGGAGTCGAAGAAGAGGAGTGCGGGGCTAGGAACGGTTGGCGCGGGGTTGAAATTTGGATAATTTCAACCCACGCCAGGCTTTTATACTAGACCTTATCACTGCCGGTTATAAGTCTAAACCGACAGTGATGTAGAAATATCACTGCCGGGTCATTCTTTAAACCAGCAGCGATTGCCGTGTAGGCGGTTTCAGCATAAGTTATCTTTTCTACTTCTTTCGAATACCTCCTACTGGCTCAACGGTTAAGACCCCACAACTTAGCCCTCGATACCCGTGTTTGAATCCCGGGCGGCCCAATTTTTTTGGTTTAATTTTATAATTTATTAAGCGGTCTAAAGGTCAAAAAGAAAAAAAAATAAACCTTAGCAAACATCCTATACTAGCGCAGCGGTTAAGTCTCTGAACTCTGCAGCCCAAGACCCGAGCTCAAACCCGAGGGCTGGCACAAATTTTTTTTATTTTTTATATATCACTGCCAGTTTTCAAAATAAACCGACAGTGATAACCAGCATCACTGTTGGTTTCTTCTCATCACTGCCAGTTTTTTGAAACCGACAGTGATGTTTATATATATTAAAAAAATTCTTTTATATACTGAATAAATAGAAGCATATGTATTCCTATGTCGAAATGGCTTGACATTTTTTTGGCAAGCTTGTACACCCAAATTAAGATCTCACAAAGGATCTTAGGTTTTTCTAATCATTTTTTTATTTATTATATTTTTCTGTGTGCTGAATGAGACAAAAGAGGTTGAATTTCATCTTGGACCCTATAGATTTTTTTCATCCACCTACACAAAATTCTTATCTCTATGGCACATTAGAGCCTATGTATAAGTTTGGCACCATTTCGGATCTTTTCGTAGGTAGACTCAGTTCAACCTATAATTAAACGGTGTCGTCGCGTGGAAATTCAATTAAACCTCAGAAAGTAGCAAACCATCCCCCAAAAATCCGAAACTTGGTGTTTCCTTCACACGTGGCACGTGCAAGCCTAAGAATAATTTTGAGACCAATATGACACCAGAATGCCTATGAACCATAGAAACCTTGATAACCTATATGTATAGTCATGGTTCGATGAAAGGGCACTTGTACCTCTGTGAAGCATGTATACTCCGCCTATTTCGAAACGGCTTGAATTTTTTTTGACAAGCATGTACACCCAAATTAAGACCCCACACATGATCTAAGATTTTTCTGATCATTTTTTTATTTATTATATTTTTCTCTGTGTAGAATGAGACAAAAGAGGGTGAATTTCATCTTGGACCCAATAGATTTTTTCATCCACCTCCATAAAATTCTTATCCCTAGGGCACATTGGAGCCTGTGTAAAAGTTTGGCACCATTCTGAATCTTTTCGTGGGTAGACTCAGTTCAACCTATAATTAAATGGTGTCGTCGCGCACAAATTCAATTAAACCTCAGAAAGTAGCAAACGATCTCCGAAAAATCCCAAACTAGGTGTTTCCTTCGCATGTGGCACGTGCAAGCCTAAGAATAATTTTGAGACCAATACGACACCAGAATGTATATTTCTAGTTGCCCAACAAATGTTACACGAATTACATGCATGACAATAATTAAACACATAAAACCGTACATATTAAAATTAGAACCCAATTAAACTATGACCTTAAAAACCTAGCTAAATAAACATTAATTACTATCGAAATCACTGCCAGGATCGATCGGGCCACGCACACTAACATGCCTCTGTAGCCATATATGGTAATTGATGTCATGGATTATGTATCCGCTTGTATCGATGGAGTCTAATGCCCGTATAAGTGCACTCTCTCGTGCCTCACAATATCGAAAGAATGGTCGGCCATAGATGTAACCTACTAAACGACCACTGCCCCTGTTAGTAATCCTTATGTAGTACTGGCGTCCTTCTATAGTGAGCTGGGCCGAGGTTTCTATTGCAGAAGTCTTAATCATACCCGAGTTGCTCCGTAGCTTGGTCTAGAATGGCCCACAAACCACATGCAGCATAGGTAAGGTCCTGTAGCACAATCTGCATGTAGAGAAAAAGATAAAAATTAGAGAATGTTATTACAATAATAAACAATAAATAACCACGACTCAGGTATAAGTGACCATTTTACCACATCCGCATGGTTGTAGCTCGCAAACCATTCGCTTGCTTGTGGGATGGGGATATCACCAGCATTCAAAGCAAGTGCCTGTGCGAGAAATCAGGCATATTATAGCAAATACGTCGAAGTGGATCTAAACAGATGTGCACGACACTTAATTGGGCGCTTATCACGTCTAGGCTCTGTATTCCCGTCCCGTGGATATGGTTCCGATGATTTGAACCCCTCACAGGGATGAAAAAACTGAGTTCACACGTCCATAGCCGACCACTTGCATTAGATGCCGTGTTCTCGACGATGTCCGAGATAAAGAACCAACTAAGTGTTGTTCGTAGCCAATCTATTAGGGATATAGTCTGCGATATATATGCATGCAACAATGATATTAAACAAATTACACTTATTTGTTAGCATTAAAAAACAAAAGATGTTGGAAAATATTTCATACAATGGCTGGAACAGGGAACCGTGAAATGACCACATTAGGAGCGAATGGCTCATCGCCGGGGTGGAAACCTGGTTCTTGTGGTGGGGAAGGTCCGTTGTTCATACCACCTGATCAATAAAATGCAAAAAAAAATATAAACATAAAATATATGCTCAAAAAAATTCTTTCAAGTAAAATGTGGCAACATAATTAAATATAGATCGAATGCAAGGAATAAGAATATATATAAATGTAGAATGCAAAGAAACATGAATATAAATATAGATCAAATGAATATAGATAGAATATTGGAGAAGACAACATATCAATACCATTGAAAAATGCAGGAGCCATGACCAAATCACGTAGAAAGAGAGTGGATGTCTTGAGAAGTGAGAGTGAAACATGAGAAATAAGACTGAGAGAGTTTGTGGGTGGGTGGGATCGATGTATGTGGCCAGCAGTTTGTTTTATATATGGGGGCATGGACATCACTACTGGTTTTTAAATAGAACCGACAGTGAAGGTGGCCTCATGTGTGCACCATTTTGGTGGACTACAATGCATAACAATATCTGTGGTTTGTTGTGAGAGGAAAATATTGTATCATGGCTGATAAGGCCTGGCTGAAACCAACATGCATGGAGAGGCTAGCTCCTGGCCGAGGGCCATTTTATAGGGGCTAGCAGTCGTGGTATATTTTTATTTTTGAACTAAAGTTATCGGGGTAGGTGGAAGCAGTGTTTCAACTGTTGTGGTCATGGGAGTACTGTTGGCATATGAGGAGCATCTACACATCACTGTCGGTTTTAGTTTAAAAATCGACAGTGAATTAGGCCTTCTGTGTTGGTTTGAGCAACCGACTGTGATAGAAGCTATCACTGCCGGTTTTAAAACCAAAACCGACAGTGAAGGGCCCTGCCGCCATTGCAGCCTTTTAGTAAAAAATATAAAAAAATCACAGTCTCATAGCCTTTTTATAAAAAATATAAAAAAAATTCCGAGTCTAGGATTCGATCCCAGGTCTCGAGGTTCTTAGTTTCGAGCCTTAACCACTATGCTAGAATAGGGATTACGTTAGAATTTGTTGTTCTTTTTCTTTTATCCTGTCATAATGCACTACTAAATAATAAATACAAAATCAAAAAAGTTTGACCCGCTTGGGATTTGAGCGTGGTTCTCAGACTACAGAGTGCGTGGCCTTAACCGTTGAGCTAGGATAGGGAGTTCGCTTAGTTTTCTTTTCTTTCTTTATTTATTAATAGAAATAATGCAGTTAGTTTGTATTCTAAAATAACACAAAAATTTGTGTCTTGATTATTTAATTCTATGATAATTAATTAATGGTCTATAATTATCAAATAATAGTGTTTGTGAACATCATCTTAATATTTGATTACATAGTCAATAATTAAATTGTAGAGATGCGCACAAAATATAAATTAAATATTCACTGCGAATTACTGATACAATGTCTGCATAATGATTACATAGTTAACAATATTCTAACTATCTTTAGGTGCATCAATAATGAGGGCCTCATTGTGATCAATTCGTACGTAAGCAGGTTCATCACCCTCTTGAAGGATAGGTAGGAGTACGTTCGCCTCGAATGGAGGCATTTCCTGATAGCCCCTGTAGTCTTCTTCGTCCGTCACTCCATCGACATCGATAATCTTTCTTTTCCCTTCTAGGACTACTTTTAGCCTTCCTTTTGTCTTGTTGTCCCTTGCATAGAAGACTTGCATAACATCTCTTGCAAGGACAAAGGGGTTGTCTCTGTATGCAGTCTTAGTGAGATCAACGGTAGTGAACCCTTCGCTGTCAGTGTTGATTTCCTCGAGCCGGACCCACTAGCAGCAAAAAAGAGCTACCTTCAACAGACCGTAGGCTAGCTCCCATATCTCCTCTATAAAACCATAGTATGTCGCCTGCACGTTGCCGTTTTCGTCATGAGCATCAAAACGAACACCACAATTTTGGTATGTGCTCTTTCTATCTTGCTTTTTTTCGTAAAATGTGAATCCATTGATCTCATACCCTTGGTACTTAAGATATATACTCGAAGGTCCCTTGGGTAAGGCATCCAGTTGATTACCCAACTTTATTCCAAGCAAGCGACGTCGCAACCAGCTGACAAATTCCTCCTTATATTTTTTATCTAGCCAAGCCCGTGACCTGCTTGGATACAGAGTTTGCAGCGATTGCCTATTCTCGTCAATGTATGGCATCACACCCTTGGCTTGCTGGAGAACAACAAACTATGCCTGTCTGAAAGAAACAGGGTCGTCTACTGTAACAGATTTTTCCCCGATCGTTCCTTTGCCACGTAGTCTTCCCTCATGATGAGATTCTGGAACTCTGACCCTTTTGATGTCCAGATAATATGTGCAGAACTCAATGGCCTCCTCTATTGACCATCCTTCAACCATGCCCCCTTCTAGCCTGAATATGTTCCTAACATACCTCCTAAAAACTTTCATCAATCTTTCAAAAGGGAACATCTGATGCAGGTACATTGGGCCAAGGGCTCTAATTTGGTCAAGAAGATGAATGAGCAGATGCAATGAGATATCAAAGTAAGTCGGTGGGAAATGCATCTCAAGCCTAACGAGAGTTTCAGCTATGTCCCACTATAGCTGCTCTAGTGTGGACACATCAATGACCTTTTTTGAGATCGTGTTGAAGAACGAGCAAAGCTTTATGATTGGGGCGCAGACCTTTGGGGGGAGGATACCACGTAGGGCAACAGGGGGCAGCTAAGTCATAATGACATGACAGTCATGGGCCTTCATAGGGCCATAGTTGAACTTGAGTTCTCTCATGTTCACTAGCCTCTTCAGGTTCGCACAGTAGCCCGTCAGGACTTTGAGTTCATTGAAGAAAGAAATAAGTGCACACTTTTCTTCCTTCTTCAATGTCCATGACACAACCGGAAGTTTGAACTGGCCATTCTCTAGCTCCATAGGATGCAGCTCCTTCCTGATTCCCAAGTATTGCATGTCTAGGCGTATGGCTAGTGAATCCTTCAATGTGCCCCCGGTGTCCATCAAGGTGTTAAGAGTGTTAGCGCACACGTTTTTAGTGATGTGCATGGGATCAAGACAGTGGCGTACACTCAGAAATGGCCAGTAAGGTAGTTTCTAGAAAACCAATTTTTTTTCAAATGCTCCCATCAGGCGCTGCTACTGCATTGTCCCCCTTCCCAAGGACAACCTCTAGTTTGTTGAGTTCTCGAAGTATCGCAGGCCTGTCTCGATATTTTGGAGCTAAGCGTTTCTTAATAGTACTATTGAAATCTTTTCTGTTCCTACGGTAAGGGTGATCCTTAGGTAGGAACCTATGGTGTCCCATATAAACTATCTTTTAGTTATTTGGCAGATTTACCGCATCGGTGTCGTCCAAGCACTCGACACATCTAGTATAGCCTTTTGTCTTCTCTCCGAACAACGAACCTCGACCTGGCAGGTCGGTGATTGTAGCGATAAGTACTCCCTTGATCATAACATGTTCCTTATTGTACTTGTCCCAAACATCTGACACACTCTTTTCAAACATCTCCACTAGTTCATCGATCACTGGTTCTAGAAACACATCGATGTCATTCCTAGGTTGTCTTGGCCCTTGGATCAATAGTGGCATCTGGATGTACGACTGCTTTATACAGACCCAAGGTGGAAGGTTGTATATACAGAGCGTCACTAGCCAGGTGTTATGATTGCTTCTAACCTAGTCAAAAGGATTCATCCCATCTATGCTCAAAGCAAACCAAAGGTGCCTTACCTCTCCACCGATGTCCTTATAGAACATAGTATTGATAGTCCTCCAGTCATGCCCATCGGCAGGGTGCCTCATCATTGTATCTTTCTTACGCTCTTTGCCATGCCAGCGCAATAGCTTGGCTGACTTTGCACATGCAAACAGCCTATGCACCCAGGGAGCTATAGTGAAATACCAAACGTCCTTTACGGGACCTCCTCTGGTCTTGGTACCCTCATTTGATGGCCCTTCCTTGTACCGTGGAGCTTCACACTTGGGGCACTTGTCCAAGTCTTTATATTTTTCTCCACAGTACAATATGCAATCATTGGAACACGTGTGGATTTTTTCAACCTCGAGGCCGATGGGGCAGATCATTTGCTTGGCCAAGTATGTCTTTTCTGGCAACTTGTGTTTTTCTGGGAGCATTTTTCGACTTATACCTAACAACTGATCGAAGCTTGTATCGCTCAATCCGTTTATCGATTTGAACTCTAATAGCATATTGTCGGCTTCCAGTTTGCTCATTGGACAATTCCTATATAATGGTGTTTTGCCATCTTGTCTCATTTTCTCTAGCTTTCTTAGTTATCTTTCACTAAGACATCCGGTCTCTACATTACGTAGCAGCTGAGAAATGCCATCATTATCCACGGTGTCATCAGCTAGCATGTTCCTAAACACATTATTAACTGTGGCCATAGGTTCCGTGTTGACACCAGGTTCCTCATCAGCATCGTGGATGGCTACGTCAGGCATGTCCACATCATCATCGTTTCCCTACAGAACATTCACACCAACCTCACCATGCATAGTCCATATCGTATAGTTTGGCATGAACCCCCTGGTAATCAAATGCGATCGTATAGACTCAATTTGATGAAAGTTTCTATGATTCTTACAATCTTTGCATGGGCAGAAGACAGGGTTCCCATTCCTAGCATGGGCTTTGGCATCAGTGATAAACTGGCTGACGCCATGCATGTACCGCTTGTCTATTTGGGACAGATGCATCCACTCTCGATCCATCTCTGCACAAAAAAATACTAAGATAGTAATTACAAAGAATTAATAAGAAATCGAGCTTCATGAACAACAATTGTAGCTCAAAAGTACCATTTTTGGAAAACATTATTGTACACTAATTATTGAAAAATTGAAATTGGTAGCCCCGGCCCTATAAATTGAAAATCATAGTAAAAAACAATTATTGCACAATATTAAAGAACAACTATTCTACTCTACTTCTAAGAACTAATTATAGCATCACATACTAACAATGATGATCTTGACCACCATGGAATAATTAGCTAGGAATTTAAATGTGTTCATAGACACCAACCTTTTAGATGATGGATTCACCATAATTTGAGCCTTGCACAAATGTCCAATTGGAAAAGTGTTCTCTAGAATGGAGAAAGAACTAGAATGAGAATCAAGCAATGTAGCCATCAAAATGAAGCTAATTAAGCAACAAAATCAAAGGAGTGGATGCTTGTTACTAACCTTAAAGCAAAAAGATCAAGCCATTCTTCA
This sequence comes from Miscanthus floridulus, assembly GCF_019320115.1. NCBI lineage: Eukaryota > Viridiplantae > Streptophyta > Magnoliopsida > Poales > Poaceae > Miscanthus > Miscanthus floridulus. The sequence continues at coordinate 32,585,414 of NC_089596.1, forward strand.
AAATCCAAGCACTAGCTTCATGGTGAAGAGCAGCCGCAACACAGGAGGGAAGGGTCCAAATGCGTGCCTCTATTCTCAGGGTGGAAGAGAGGAGAAAGGAGAGGACGGCTGTAGGCTTTTTGTGTTGTAGGCTTATCACCGTCGGTTCTTGGCTAGAACCAACAGTGATAGTGCCCAATCACTGTCGGCTCTTGGCTTAAACCGACAGTGATGAGTGCCCGCCAAAACACTACCGGTTCAAGCCAAAAACCAAAAGTGATGTGGTCCTTCACTGCCGGTTTTAGCCCAGCACCAATCATTTTTTTATTTTCAAGCTCATAACCGGCAGTGAAGGTACATCACTGCCGGTTCTCACAGATCTGGCAGTGATGAGGCCGGCAGTGATGTGCAAATCTGGCGTAGTGTAGACTCACCGTCTAGGTTGGAATCCTTGCTGCCATAGCGTCCACAAGGCGCTGCTCCTCGGAGCATCGAAGCCTTGACACCTACACAGGAATGGTGCCAATTGGCATGGAAACACCTCTTGCACGCTAGCAATCTCTGCCTCAGAGCACCGTATCGACGATAATAGGCATTTGTCTAGATTGGTAACTAGACCGGACGTGCCCATGTAGTGCTCCAAGATCTCCTGGATGCAGATGAAGTCCTATGGATAGGGGCAAAGGAACACGACAAAGATTGTCTGCATAAACTAATGCCTGGTACTGGATGGTGTTCCCTAGCAGGGCTGATAACACTCCAGGACCATCAGCTTCCCAAATCAAGGCGTTTAGGATTTCCATCACGATGACAAAAGGCAATGGTTAAAGCGGATCACCCTGGTTCAAGCCTTGCGCATGACAGATGCGCCTTCCTAGATGCCCGTTAACATGTACCTTAGTGCTCGCTATTGATGCCAAGATCTAGTCTTGCCATCTCTCAGGGAAGCCAACATGTGCCAACACCTCCAAGAGGAAGGGCTACACCACAAAATCTAAGGCCTTGACAAGGTCCACCTTGAGCAGCATGGATGGACATTGGCAGGTGTATAGCCATCTACTGGTTAGCAGCACCACATGAAAGTTGTCATAAATTTGCCTTCCCTTGATGAAGGCCGAATGGTATGCCTGGATGATGCTAAACATCCTCGGCGCCAACCTCACTACCATGCCCTTGGAAAATAACTTCCCAACGCTGTGGATCAAACTAATTGGTCTATGGTCCTTGAGTCTAGAGGGGGCTCGGTGTCTTGCATGGTAATACCATGACTTCATCATTGAGTAGGACAAAACTCCACGAGTCCAACACCGACAAGGCGTTGAAGATGTTAACGACGTCCCCCTTGATGATTTCCCACGTTGTCTTGAAGAACATGCCATTGAACTCATCAGTGTCTGGCACACGGTCAGAAGGCGACTCCTTGACGATCATAGTGATCTCCACCTCTAAGAATGGCCGAATTTGGTCGCTCAGGTCCAACCTCGAAAGGCATAGACGTTCGAGATCAAAATAGTGAAGGTGAGTGAAGCACTTTCCATGGATGTTGTTGTATTAGAGGACACACTAGGTTCGCCTTAGCTTCATTCACACTAAACGTCTACCCCTCATGCTTGATTATGGGCATGTAGTTCTTTCATTTGTGGTGACAAGCTTGAAGGTGAAAAAAACCTCTGGTTGGCATCGCCTTCTTGTAGGTATCACATTCTACATAGCCATGGATTTGGCAAGAGATGCCAGGCTAAGCATATTGACCTTGAGATTGCGTTGAAGATCAATTTTGCCTGGCGATAGCTGCCTGGACTCCTAGGCGATGTCGAGCTCATAGATGACCACACGCCCTAGCTTCAGCAAGTTGCAACCGAATACTACCAATCACTACTACAGGATTGATTTTGCATGACGGTGCACTTTAATTAACGGAGGCGGTCACAAAATCTGGTGGACGCGACGACAGCGGGCTCGATTGGGCTTGCTAGTTTTTTTTTTCATTTTTTAAATCGATCAACGGAGGCAGGCATCTTAATGCGACCGCTTCCGTTAATCAATTAACAGAGGCGGGCAAATCAACCGCCTCCAAAAAGGTTGGATTTCTATAGTAGTGAATGTGCTTTGCGCTCCAACTCTTGAGTGCCTTGGTGACAGCACGTAGCTTGAAAAAAATGAGTTGGGAGGAGTGGCTTTGTGAATATGGAAAGATTGTGAATAGCAATTCATTGTATTATATTATATTATGGGTTGTGAATAGCAAAAGAACCACTACAATCTACAACACAAAAGCTACTCGAATTACTCTAATCAACTAGTCGAGCTACACAAGGCAAACAAATACACGTGATAAGCTATTCAACTAGTCGACTACTCTAGCAAACTACACAAGTAAAAGATTGAACAAGGAAAATGCAAGTGTAGTAATACGAACCATGGGTGACAAGTTGACACGGTGATTTTTCTCCTGAGGTTCGGTTGCTTACTGACAACCTACATCCCTATTGAGATGAGTCCAAGGATCGCCACTCCTCTGCAAGCCTAACAAGCCGTCAAGCTTGGCCACAACATGAGCGCTCACCTATGAAGCAAGTTGATCAACTTGACACTCCAACAAGCCTCAATTCAACTAGAGTTATTGCTCTTCAGGATCTCCTGTGGGAACGAGCACAAGAGCCCCTCACAAATCTTCTCCACTGGATCCTCCGCACAATAATCAAGTTGTGCTCAATGGTCTTGCTGCCTCCAAGCCATTTAGACGGTGGCAACCACCAAGAATAATTAAAGATCCGCAACAACAATGATTTTGTAGTGCCACTAGATGCAAACTCCCAATGTAAATGCACTAGATCACTTACAATCTGACCAAATTGTAACCTCAAGTGTGCATATGTGAGTGGAGTGTGTTCTTGAGCTCTAATGAGTATAGTCACCGGTAGAATTGGGCAAGAGAGCTGAAATGCTCGAATACACACTCTATTTATAGAGCCAACATGAAACTAGCTAGCGATTATGCTCGAATACACAATGGTTAATTGTTCACAAGCATTTCATGATTCCACTATTGATTGCACATTGTGCTTAGAGTTTCCGAAAGGAGAAGACTATACATTAATAAATTTTATTAATTCCCATTCCGTTGTTGATGTCCTGAGCTCTTGTCACAAATCAATGGTGGCTGCCCATAAAACAGCATCTACACCAGTATCCGGACGCTCCCACCGCCTTGCCACCACCCAAATCAGCCGCCAAGTCGTCTCACGATTACAATAGGGGTTACCTAGGATATAGAGTTCGACGACTCTAACTCTATCCTAGCTACTAATACAACTCAAGTCGTAGGGCAACCAAAACTATACACACATTGACACATATCTAACACTTATTGCAAAACAGTTTTCAAACATTTGAAACTTTTAAATTGTGAAATCAGATCAACTATTTTTAAACTCATTTTAATATATATTTGAACCAATATATTTTCAAACTGTTTCAAATCACATTTTTTTTTAAAATTTTTCTTTCAAACTCTATTTGGAATACTTTAAAAACTATTTTCAGGAAATATTTCAAAACTGTTTTGAACCATTAAAAATAAATGAACTATTTCTAAAGCTTTTTTTAGAAAACTTAACATTTAAACTTTGTTTGAAAATAAAGAAAATCTATTCGTGGCCTAAACAAATTTATAAAATTCATTTTTACTCAAATAAAAATATGTAACGACCATGAATACAACACTCCTAACAAATTCAGTTAGAAAAATTCTACAATACCATTTTTATTTAACATGATTGCTAACAAACTAACTAAAGATTATTAGAAAATCTTAGAGAAATCATTAAACCATTTACTTGATTTACTGTTTTCTATTCACAATCTAAAATAGAATATTTTCGGGTGTGGCACAGCACATGTGCTGATTGTATAATTTAATAACTACTACAATTCAAAAAGAAGGCGACGCGTCTTGAGGCTTTTAGGTGGTGTTTGGTTGGTGGGATGGCGTGGGATGGGGTGGGATGATCCCACTTTCGCTGCTGTTTGGTTCGCGGGTGAACTGGAGATAGGACCATCTCACCAAAGAATATTCTCGCTAGATGCCATGACTCTCGTCCCTCATTTTTCGGTGGACAGAGTCCGTCCCACCTAGAATGGCCTTGGCGGGCGGGCGGGCGGGCGCACGCAATACGAGCGTGAGATGGCGAGCGGTGGCGCAGGTCGGGCAGGCGAGCTCCGCCACCGGCTCCGGCACGCGGCCGGGCGGGTGAGCTCTGGCCCTGGCTCCGGCACGCGGCCGGGCCGAAGAGCACGGCTGGGCGGAGAGCAGGCGCGCTCGGGCAAGTAGCGCCCCTAGCTCAGCACCTAACTCCGACGGGCGCCGGTGAGCGAGCAGCGCTCCCAGCTGCGCACCCCGCGCCGGCAAGCGAGTAGCACCCCTAGCTCCAGCGGGCGAGCAACGCCCCCAGCTCCGCCCCCAGCCCCGACAGGCGAGCAGCGCCCCCAACTCCGGCGGGCAAGCAGCGTCCCTAGCTCCGGCGGAGGCACGACCTGACAACCATGGAGATGTGGTTGACAACGAAGGGATAAGGGGAGGAAAAAGAAATTTAAAAAAATAAAAAACTGAAAAATGGGTCCCGTGTGTCAATTGTAGAAGAAGAAAAAGCATGAGAAGAGACTGGCACATGGGGCCCACCTGTCAGGCATATGATCCCACTTTTCATGTCTCCAAACCAAACATAAAATGGGTCCATTCTATCCCTTCTCAACCAAACAGAAAATAGAGTCGTCCCATCCTAGAAAAAACAGAGGGAACCGTCCCACTCCACCTCGACTCCCAACCAAACCATACCTTAATTCATACAGCTTGGAAAACTATTTCTTCCATGTGCATGCATGCACCGTAATCAGGGCTCAGGGACAGGAAAGCGGGTGTGGAAACCGGATTTTTTATTTTTTTGGTCCTTTTTTTTGAAAGTTTTTCACAGATATGCCTCTGGAGGTATGCTTTTAAAATTTGGACTCTTAGCTCGGCGCCATCGTTGGTGGCGCCGAGATTACACGTCTTGGCGCCAAAGGGTTTGGCGCCTAGGTCTGGGGGCCACGTCGGCATCAAAGTAGAGCCGGGGGTGACATGGCAGCCAGCTCGGCGCCGTGGATCTTGGCGCCATAGATCTTGGCACTGAGTTTGACGCCATAGATCCTGGCACTGAGCCGGCCTTATAGGTATGTCCTTTTCCTTTCTCTCTTTCTTCCTTTCTTTTTCCTCTCCTCCTTTCTTCTCTGTCTCCCGACGCCTCCCACCGCCGGCGTCGCTCCCGTAGCACCTCTCATGCGTCCTAGTTGGGGACCTCTCCATGCCGGCGAGGCAGAGATGGCTGGGGAGTCGCCGGCCTACGCCATAGGCGGCGCGTGGAGGTCACAGCACCAGAGGCCAAGTTCAACGCGCGGAGGTCGCGGCCCCGATGGCCAAGGGTGGCGTGCGAAGGTCATGGTCCCCACGGCTGATTGTGGTGCACGGAGGTCGCAGCCCAGCGAGGAGGCGTCGTCGTCTTTGCAGATCCGTCTCTGCTGAGCCCTCTACACGATGAAAGTCCTCTCTCTGTCTTCCTCCGTTGTGTCTTTTTTTTCCACTTCTATATGTAGTAGAGTCACTTGCAACTTGTGACGAGTTAAATAAACTAGGTGCCGAATTGATCCTTGCAGATCTAGAGGCATGAGGGGTGTCCTATGTTCTCTTAGTTTCTTCATTAGGAGTGGCAGCGGCAACAACATACATGTATTCTCTTAGTTTCTACAATGTTATTTCTAGAATTGAGGTGTCATACATCTTTAGTTATTTCTGGTAAGTGACCACGTTCACTTGTATGCGGAAGGGATGAATAAGCTTGGTGGATTAATTTTATTAACGTTGATTTGGTGCTCAAACCGTAAATTTTAGATAATTGATAGTATGTTCAGTAAAAACTAGGTGCTGAACTGGTTGGGATGCAATGTGCTCTGACATTTCTTTTAGGACCTTATTTGATCTCGTTGTTGTTTTCGTTGGATTAATTGCCATGTAGGATCTTATTTTGTACTGGAAATTCATGATCTCACTGCACATATAGATGATGCATGATGGTATTATATATATATATATATATATATATATATGCAGGCATTATTTACCATTAGTTAACGACAGGAATTTTCGATTCAATTATATGTGCAGCATTCTACCTTCGGACCTAAACTGTTTCTAGCAAAATTCTCCTTGTTTCTGTGGTTCTCCAGAATGTATGTTTCTTACTCTTTACCAACTTCCGCATGATGCTTCTTTATGAGGGAAAAAAGTCCCCAATCTTTTGTACTTAAGTATTTCTGTAGATAATATTGTAGTTGCAGTTGAACACAAGTATCCAAGTCTAAGAACCAAGAATCCAGTCCAACTAGCAGAGTATCCAATAATTATCTAGAATTGCAATTGCAATGTTTTTTAATCAATCCGTTTCAAGTTATCTGTGTTTGTATTTAAATTTTCCTAATACATACTTTTCATTTGGTGTTTTATTGTTTATGTCATGCTTTTTTCTGACAAGTATTTATCATACTACATGTTCCTTCTGCTGTTTCTTTGGTGTGAACAGATTGCCAAACCTGGCTATGAGCGTCACCTATTTAGTTGGATTGGTTTTCTTCCTCAAATAATGCTAACATTTGATTCTACATGGAAGCAGTGACCATGGTAATTGTGCCACTGGCGCTGGCAAGGCTCACCTGCTCCCGGTAGGTGCTTCTTTCGTGCTCCCAGGAATTCTTCATTTTTAATTCTCTCACCCTGTTCGCTTGTTAGTTTCAGCCAGACTTATTCAACCAGTCAACAGTGTTTTCCTCTCACAACAAACCAGCACCAGCCAGCCCAAACCAGCCCAGAAATCAACCAGCGAACACGCCGTCTATATACTGCTCCTGATAGAGATCGGACTGTAAGTTTTTTTTTTGAGATAGATTGGACTGTAAGCTGTGAAGTACCTGATTACTGGAAAGTGGAATTACTTGTATCCATTTATTGGTGCAATAATTGATATTTTTCCTAGAACAAATGGTATTGTTCACCAAGCATATTTAGTTGGTTCTGAACTTTTGATCCAGTTCTCCTGTCCATCTTATCATATGTCATTGCAGGGGACTGCTATACAAGGTGAAGGTGAGGCTTGCAGGCTGTTGTGTGCAGTGTACACCGCTGTGAGTCTGTGCCGCTGATCCATCTTTGCAAACTTGGGAGGCTAAAGAAGGGAGCTCGACCATTTGCTAAACATATGGTGTTTCATAACACTGGAGTTAGTAATACCCCTACCACTTTGAAAACTATTAGTGACTTGTATCTTATAATGTATGGATTTCATGTAAGAATAAATGATAAATGCATTTGTAATATTCTTATGGATATGTTAATGCCAATTGCTACGGCGCCGAACTATGGAAATTGACAAATTTTAATTTTTATCATGACTTAGATATTGATTAATGTGGCTAACACTAGAGTTTTTACATTGACTTGCTGTTTGATCACTTAAAACAATCTAGAAATACTTAAGATAAAAAAAATTTCTGACCAAATGAAACTATAGCACGTCCGGGTGACACAGTACAGAGCTCGGCTCCTACAGTACGGCAGGGCGATGCAGGGCTCGGCTCTATGCGTCTATTGCATTGCTAACCGGAGATGCATCGGTGCATGCAACGAACCGTACGTGTATGTATAGGCATGCAAGCACGGACGCAACACACCTCACTGTAAGCACGTCATGACATGTAAGCACGTGGAAATATGGTCATGGCTAAGTCTGATTTTTTTACCGTGGCTAAGTCTAAATTGGACGAGACTTATTTTGTTGTCATCTCCTCAGAGAGTATTCAAACTCGTAGTACGGTATCAAATTGAGTTGCTATACAAATTTGGAAGATAAAATGTCGCAAACATATCAATTCACTACCGGCGATAAGGGAATTAAAAAGATTTAGAGGGGCCAAAACAACGTCACAATTCGGCCATGTTAAAGACTGATTTAGGTTTATGTCCAAAAGTAAAGTTTATTGTACTCAACTCAAACTACAACTTCTATTAAAGGTCAAACTTTATATCTAGAAAAGAAACTATAGTTTTACCTCTGGTCAAAACAGCATCATGAAAAAGGAGTTAACTATTGATCCAACACTTAGAAGCATTTTTAGGCTAGTTCATGAACATAGACCCTGGATTATTTTTTATCTTAAGTATTTCTATACTGTTTTAATTGATCAAACAATAAGTCACTGTAAAAAAATCTAGAGTTAGTCACATTTCTCAATATCCAAGTCATGGTAAAAATTAAAATTTGTCAATTTCCATCGCTCGGCGCCAAGATCTACGGCGCCGAGCTCATGCCACGTCCGCGCCACGCAAGCAGCCACGTCAACGACGCGCAGAAAATGACTCTGGACCTCGACGCCAATTGCTTTGGCGCCGAGACGTGTAAGCTCGGCGCCAATTGTCACGGCGCCGAGGTCAGTCTCTATTTTTTAAAAAGGATACTGTCCGTAAAAATCTTAAAAAAAAAAGACTGAAAAACAAAAAAAAATCGGGCGTAGAAACTGCTCCTCCTTTTCAATCAGCCCTCAACCATGAACGACCATGCCACCGGTCTGGTCGGGCGAGGACAGATGTCATTCGATCCTCTGGCCGCGGCAACTGTGGCCAAGCTTCCCTTGGATCGAACGCCGGCCGACCGGCCGCTGCAGCCTCCATGGAAGCCTCTCGAACTCTACCGCGTAGGCGTAGCAGGTGGTAGATGCATGGTCCAGACGCAAGTAGCCGGCTGAGCATGTGCAAGCTGCCAAGGTACAAAACCTCGCTCGTCGGGCAGCGCCTGACGAGTGACACACACACACCTGAGGGTTAGGAATTTCCGTTTATTTTCCCCCTAATTTTTAGCTCTATAGATGACCTTTCGTAATAAATTAAATATACATACCGGTAATTTTGGTTCTGTTGTATTTGAATTTTTATTTATCCAAAAAATTTGGAAAAATTTACAAAATTTGGCTGAAATTTCGTTGATTTTATGACCTTTTCTTTTACCGGTCCCCACTGATATTTATGTCTAAACCGATAGACTGAACCCTAACATCTACATATTTTGGCACAGATGATGGACAAAGAATTCACAGTGTCTGATCGGAGGCCATTTATTCATTTGGATTAATAATTAATAGTGACCAGAACATGATGTTGTGCCCTGGTGCATAGTAGTACTTACCACTGTCTCAAATGGTAGTAATACTAGGAGACTACCTTTGTCCTTACAGGTAATAGTTCTTCGGTCCCCAAATAAATGAATTTCTAGAATCCGTGCAAGTCTAACTATGTTAAATTTGACTAACTTTATGGAAAAAAAAGAGAGTAACATCTATGATAAAATGAGCACATTATAAAAAATATATTCAGTGATATATCTAATGATACTAATTTCATATCATAAATCTGGATAGACTTTTTAAATATTCGGTTAAAGTTTACAAGGTTTAACTTAAGACAACTCTAGAAAGCTATTTATTCAGATGCGAAAGTAATAATCATACTATTACTACGATATCCGAAAAGAAACAACTCGTACACTGGAAATGCATGTGCAGTATGGACTAGGGAGTGAAATGAAGCGGGGTGCAAGTGAACGGTGGTAGGGACGTAGGGATGCCTAGCTTCGTCTTGGTAGAAGTAGAAAGATCCCGATGGGGATGACGTGGATCCACGTGTCTTGCGGGGACGCCCGCGGGCGGGACTCACAGCGAGGCGCTGCATCTATAAAATCCGTCCAGCACCCATCTCCTCCTCCCCGCATCACTCCGCGAGCACTACTCGTATCGTAGGTTGCTGTTGCAGCGTACGAACAAAAGCACAGCCCATCATCGGCCATCTCAAGAGTTATAATAGGTGTAGCAGAGGACAGGAGCTGAAAAAATCAGAGCACTTGCTCTGTTAGCTAGCTGCTTGCCATCTCCCTTCAAGGTTACCCACACCACACCCTGCTCTGGCCTCTGGTAGTGAGCAGCAGCAGCAGCAGCAGGTAGCTTAATCGATTGACCAGAGAGGCGGATCGGTGAGAGGAACAACAGGATGGTCAGCAGCACGACGATGGCGGCGGCAGCGGGCTGCGGCGTCGGCGGCGGCGGCGGCGGCGGCGTGAGGGCGCCCGGCGTGCTGCCGCTGGCGTCGCTGAACCACATCAGCATCGTGTGCCGGTCGGTGGAGGCGTCGCTGCGCTTCTACACGGACGTGCTCGGCTTCGTCCCCATCCGCCGCCCGGGCTCGTTCGACTTCGACGGCGCCTGGTACGCATGTTTAATCTGCTTGAATCCTACAGCTGATTCGATCTGCTGCTTATATATGATTTATATATGTCATGGATCAGGCTGTTCAACTACGGGATCGGCATCCACCTGCTGCAGTCGGAGGACCCCGGCAGCCTCCCGGAGAAAGGTGAGATCAACCCCAAGGACAACCATATCTCATTCCAGGTCAGTTCACTACTCACTAGTCACTGCCACTGCAACACATCTCGGCTCTATCGTCTCTCTCTCTCTCTGTCTCTCTCTCTCACACACACAAAACTCACTATCACCAAGACACTCGCGCACTCCGGGCGACGACGATGGCACAGTAATAATAATAATCGATCAAATTGCAAACATTAATTACTTCTGCTATGAAGCTGACAAGTTTCTAATTAACTAGTAGCAAGTACATGGGAAGTGACAAGCTTCCAACTTGCAAAGGAACTCTCTGCTGAGCAGGCAGCAAACTAGCCGCCGCTAGCTCCTTGTTTGGCTGGCCGCATGCACATGGGTGGCGGGCCAAGGTTGCTTTCACCCTAGCCATCCAGTAGCTGTGCTATACCCAATTACCCAGAGAGCCCTGTCGGTGCCACCATTCCATCCATATCTATCTGTCACGGACGGAGGCGAGATGCGCGCGGTGCACGCTACGTAGCTAGCTAGCTTCCCACTAGGACAGCAGCGTGCGTCGCGGGTAAACGAATCCCGGCCCCCTACCAATTTCAGGTTGAGTTGAGTTTGTTTCTTCTTTGCCCTTGCCCGCCCGTTCTGCCAACAACTTGATTATATTATATGTCGTCGTTCCCACGGATCATACATACCATCGTGTGTGCAGGAAAACAAGGCTTTACTATATACGTATATATTTTCCAAATGAAACACACCTAGACCATACGGTACGCAACAAGTGATATATTGGCGATCTAAGATGCATATGGTATAGCGGGGATACAGTGTTTAATTAGGTACAAAGTAGTGAAGTGTACGTCTTTCCGAAACATCTGCAGGTTAGGGTTGTTTAATTTTTCAATTCAACTGGTCGATTGGACACCGGGAGGAGAAGTTGAAATCGGGTGTTTCCTTACTAGTAGTACGACGCCGCACGTACCCGGTAGCCTTCCCTGTTCCCTCCTCTGATCCCCTCGGATTCGCCGATGCGGGCTCCTGCTGGTTAATACTGTAATTAGGTTAAGATCATGCATGGTTCCGTATGACTATACGACAATGAATCAGTCCAGTCTAGCTGGCACCGGCCGGCAGTAGTGCCTGTACGTACGTCTTCCAGGTTAGCTTGGCTAGCTGCATCAAATGTTTGGATGTGATGAGCTAGGTAATCAAATCAAGCTGGAAACAAGAAGAACAACGTCATTGGGTTGGCGGCTTGTATCGCACGCTTTATAGTCGACTGTGACGTGCATGATCCCTAGCTAGTACTGGCAAATATATGCATGGTAGCGACAATTTTACAACACAGTGCAAATATCTTCCCGCCTTGTAATGTAAATCATGCTGACAGTGCACACCTTCCAAACTATACCGAGTTCTGCTGTTTCCACAGTAACCTGCAGTGACTGTGAAGCTAGCTGCAGCCGCAGAAAATTAAGAGCTGCCGAACAGGGTCTGAAAATGCAGTTCTCAGCTACTCAGTATGTTAGAAATCATAGAATTACAGATCGACCGAGTATATATGATATAATATAATAGTCCTAATATAGTAGTGTGTAATATCAACTTTAATTTGGTTGGCCACGTCCAGCAGTTCCAAATCTATGGAAGTGCAATTTAAACTAGAAGCTCTCTGATTGGGGACTACCTTTTTATTAGAAGTGTCTAGAGCTTCACATGCATGCGTGCACGTCCTTGGTCCTTCCTCTAGGTAGGCAGCCAATCTTCTGTTAATTAGGTCACCATGTCCTGTCGATCCGTACCAAGTGTTGATGGATGATGCTTTTCTCTTTCATCACAAACCACATGCACGGACACATCTTTAGGCCTGTTTGGTAGTACACCTTTACTCTCTGACTCTTAGCTACAGGTTCCTTCCTATTTCTTTGATGGAGTGTGTGTGTATGTGATTCTAGAGGGGGACAACACAGCAAGCTAGCATGTGGGGAGTGACTATAGAGCGATCGATTCCGGTATGAATTGTTGTTGTTTGGCTGAACAGGATCGGAGTAGCTTTTATTAAAAAAGAAATGTCCTGATTAGCGCTGCCAAACGGCCGCTATCTCACGTACGGTGCTGTGTGGCAATAAGTATCACTCCTGGCAATCGAGAAAGAGACATCTGCCTGCACTGTACTAGGATCCAAAAATCTCAACGTCGTTATATATAATTCATTGCATGAAATTAATTATAGATGTATTTGTTTGTACATATATATAGTACCACGGAAAAAGATGAGAGAAGCAAAGTGACAAGTCATTTTCGATCTGGTCATGCATCACGGCTGGCTTAGTTTGGATGTGTCGGATATATTAATCCAGTGGCCGTGCCCTGGTGCTTACCACGTTGTTACGTCGTACGGGCCGCAGGATTTGTGGTGGCGCGGCAGCCTGCAGGCACGTATCGGGTGGCTGTCAACAAGATATTTTTCAGCTCCATCGGACGACAGCAGCTAGCAACTGTAGCTGCTGGTGATGTGTCGCTACGAATAAAAGATCACTCGCGCTTTGTGTAGTGTAGTGTATCTGAGTCAGCATGCACCGATATGATGGTGATCGAGGTGGACAATGACAAGGATGCACGCGCCTAGCTGACTCACATCTATCCTCGCTCACAAGTCACAGATGGATCACCTAGCTAGGGCTAGGGCGGAGTAAAAATTTCTTAATTACTGGACAGTAAAAATCAGGTGTTAATTACAGTACATCCTAATGTTAGTAGAGATCTCAATGTTAGTACTAGTTCATGGTCATGATATATCCAACTGAGGTAATAAATCTATATATGGTAAATGCATGTTTGCAGTGCGAGAGCATGGTGGCGGTGGAGCGTCGGCTCAAGGAGATGGGCATCCCGTACGTGCAGCGCTGCGTGGAGGAAGGCGGCATCAACGTGGACCAGATCTTCTTCCACGACCCGGACGGCTTCATGATCGAGATCTGCAACTGCGACAACCTCCCCGTCATCCCGCTCGCCGCCGACCTGCAGCAGCAGCGCGCGCCCGCCGCCGTCCAGCTGGGGGCATGCAAGCGGGCCGTGGCCGCGGCGGCGGTCGTCGCCAAGCAGCAGCAGCAGAGCAGCGTGGTGCCTCCTTCCCCTCCGGTCCCGGTCACGGCGGCGGCCGCACAGTGCGTGCCTTCGTCGGCGGCCATCCGCGTCTCCGAGGAGTCGTCGTCGCATATTTCGTGCGCGTGATTGATGACTGTCCAAGAGGATCCATCGGTCAGTGTCGTGCCGGATGCGGGATGCCGTCACCGCGACGGTGACTCATTGGATGGTCATCGAGCTGTGTATGCATGTGCGGCGGCGTCGTAGTGACGATGAAGCAGCTGGCACGATGGATCGAGCCGTCACGGCCAAGCGTCTGTATATGCGCGTGCGTGCGTGCATGCGTGGGTGTAGCTGGATGTGCAAGCAAACTGCCCTTTTTAGTAAAGAATAAACCAAGGTGAGAATGGAAGAGACTAGTGCGTTCATCCTTGTATATCTTCTCCGATCCGTCTCGATCTACTAAGTGCTGCTGTCTTCCTTTTTTTCTATATTTCTTTCATTTTTTTCAGAAAGTAGCCACAATTTTTTTTTCAGGAAGTACACACATCTACTTGAGTGTGGAGAATGAATATGTATAGCGTCTAGCGTGAATCACTGATCTACACAACGCCTACGAAAGCTCGACATCAGTAGATGTGTGGTTCAGCTAGATGAACACCCCTTGTTCGTCGCTCTTTGGGAATTGGGAGCGCAAAGGAATGAACACGGACGAGAACGACCAAATCACATGGAGATTGACCTGGAGATTAGAAAAGACGCAGCGCCATAGCATCCAATCCAATCTATTGGAATCTCAAAGTTAGGCATGCCAGATCAACATGTGATTTAATTGTTACACAAACTGCATGCGTTTTTAGGTTGGGACTGTCCTAATGCAACCGCACTCGATCGATCTCGACGTAACAAACTTACAAAAGCAGCAGCTCAATCCGATGGAACACCGAACATTCAACTAGTGGGTGCTCGATCGGTGGTTCGATATCATGGTGCCCACCCAATGCAAATCGATAGATAGCCCGCAAGGATAAAAAAACGAGCACCGTTAATCGGCAGTAGTGGCCTGCTGGAGCCACTACCTAATTACCTATACAGGCATGCATGGCTTTTTTTAGATGACCATGAGCGCCATCCATCGCCGCTCAAGGCCTGTTTGCTTGCGTTATAATCCGTATTTTTTAGCTTATTTTTTTAGTCGAAACAATATTTTTCTCTCACAACAAATCAGCCGGAACAGTGTTTCGGCTTGTTTTTTCAGCGAAGCGAACGGGGCCTTAGCCCTTGTTTAAATCCAGGGCAAGGTTTTGGGATGTCACATCGGTTGTTACATTGGGGTGTCGCATATGGTGTTCGGATACTAATAAAAAAAAATTATAGACCGCGAGATGAATTTATTAAGGCTAATTAATCCATCATTAGTACATGTGTTACTGTAGCACCACATTGTCAAATTATGGACTAATTAGGCTTAAAAGATTCGTCTCGCAAAGTAGTCGTAATCTGTACAATTAATTATTGTTTAGTCTATATTTAATACTTCATGCATGTGTCCAAACATTCGATGGGATATGGTGTAAACTTTGGGGATTCGATGGGATATAGTGTAAACTTTGGGGGGAGGAACTAAAAAGGCCGATGTGACTATTCATTGATGGCAATTAATTTGGTGCGGATGGCATGCTGCTTTTGGTGACGGTAATCCAGCATGACTCACGACGGCAATGCAGGTTGGTGGGGCCACTCAACTCAGTGGCGTAGGGCAGGGGCCATGCATGGTCGACAAGCAAGCGCGTCTGGTCAAGCTGCATGCAAAACGTCGGAGAGGTCGAAGCCAATCAAAGGGAGATGCGAAACTCCATCCACAAGATCTGCTGATCTGGTGAGGAGGAGATGAGTCATCAGATGACCAAGGACGACTCTGATAGATAGATATATATTGCAGATGTGATGATGATGGGTGACACAAACCTGGCCCGTAATCTTTCCCTAACATAATTACCATGTTCGCTTGTTGGTTTCAGCCAGCCCAAACCAGCCAGTCAACAGTGTTTTTCTCTCACAATAAACCAGCATCAGCCAGCCCAAACCAGCCCAGAAACCAACCAACGAACAGACCGAATAACACAACAACAAAGACAACCCAAATCCTTGCGTTTCGGATTTCGCTTTTCTTATATCGTCAATTCATCATCAGAGTCGTGGAAGGCAGTTGCTTTGCTCCCGTTAATTGGCATTGTTTCAGCTTTTCAGAACATTGATTGAGCAAACAGGAGGGATCAGAGGCTGATCCCTAATGAAATATATTAAAAACAACAGGCTTTTCAGGAAGTCAGTAGTATAATTTGTCGTCAACAAGGACATAAGTATACGCACGTACGGCAAAGTTGAAGCCTGAATGCCTGATCACCTTGCTCCCTGCATGTGAGTTCCTGGCACATGAGCAGGTGATGACCGAGCATCCCAGAGATTCTTTCATCTGTTGCCATCTTCAGAGGGTGTTTAGTTGGGCGAATTTTGGATTTTTTGGGTTACTGTAGCACCTTTGTTTTTATTTGGTAATTAATGTTCAAACAGGGACTAATTAGACTCAAAACGTTCGTCTCGTAATTTCCCACCAAACTGTGCAATTAGTTTGTTTTTTCGTCTATATTTAATGTTCCATGTACGGACCGCAAACATTCGATGTGATGGCTACTGTAGCACTTTTTTGAATTTTGGGTTGAAACTAAACATGAGCTCAATTCATGTATCATCATAATACCATGACACTGCGAGGATGCAGACAGGAAATAATTTACTGCGTGGATCGGAGAAGACGTGCCACAGGAAATAATAAAGCACGTGAGACGTGACGGATGTCTAGCTAGCTTGCGCGCATTAGCTAGGCATTACCGCTAGTAGTCGCTGTCTTCCTTCCGCTGGACGCGGCGCCGACGCGGCATTCCGTGGGCGCCCTAATCCGGAATGAGAGGAGACCATTCAGCATTACCCGGAGTCGGAGAAGAGAGGCGTGCAGGGAAGTAACACTAACACTCGCGTGATTTTGTATCTATCTCTGTCGTAGGTACAGACGGTGTATTGGATGCTTGCAACCCCCAACCGGC